>NC_044560.1:96726631-96791481 GCF_007565055.1 Rhinopithecus roxellana | reverse complement strand
GGGCGGTGCCCGCCATCGCCAAAAAACATGCCAAAATGTAAAGACATCGAGGCTGACGAAACGCATCAAATACCTAGCAAAATTAACCAGTCTATCATAATGGCAGAGGATCACGTTCAACATAAAATATTAACCTTAATGTTAATGGACTAAATGCTCCAATAAAAGAACAGACTGACAAACTGGATATTGAATAAAGAGTCAAGGCCACATAGTCTGCTTGTATTCAGGAGACGAATCTCCCAGCAGAGGACATAATAGACCTCAAAATTAACAGGGATGGGGAAGATCTACCCAAGCAAAGGAGAACAAAAAACGCCAGTGGTGGGGTTGCAATCCTTGTCTCTGATAAACAGACTTTAAACCATCAACGATCAAACGAGAAACAGAAGGCCATTACATAATGGTAAAGCGGATCAATTCAAACAGAAGAGACGAACTCTGCCTAACCTATTATGCACCCAATACAGGCGCATTCCAGATTCATTAACGCAAGGCCTTAGAGACCTACAAAGAGACTTAGACTCCCATACAATAATAATGGGAGATTCAACACTCCGCTGTCAACATTAGACAGACAACGAGACAGGAAGTTAACAAGGATATCCGGAATGAACTCATCTCGCCCCAAGCGGACCCCTAATAACATCTATAGAAACTCTCCACTCCACCTCAACAGAATATACATTCTTCTCCGCCACACATCGCCACTTATTCCCAAATTGGACCACATAATTGGAAGTATAGTAAAGCACTCTCAGCAAAGTAAAAGACAGAAATTATACACCAAACTGTCTCTCAGACCACAGTGCAATCCAACTAGAGAACCAGGACCTACGAAAACTCAATCAAAACCACCTCAACTACATGGCAACTGAACAACCTGCTCTGACTGACTACTGGGATACATACCCAATTGAAAGCGGATATAAAGACTGTTCTTTGAAACCAATGAGAACAAATGAACAACCTACCAGAATCTCTGGGAAAATTTAAAGCCAGTGTGTAGGAGGGAAATTTATGCCCTAAATGCCCACAGAGAGGCGAAAGCCAGGAAGATCTAAAAAATGACACTCTAACTCACAATTGAAAGAATTCGAGACGGCAGAGCAAACACATTCAAAAGACTAGCAGACGGCAAGAAATCACTAAGATCAGAGCAGAACTGATAGGCGATAGAGACCACCAAACCCTCCAAAAAATCAATGATCCAGGAGTTGGTTTTTGAACAAGAGCAACACAACTTACAGCCGCTAGCAAGACTAATAAGAAGAAAGAAAGGAGAGAGGAATCAAATGATGCCAATAAAAAATGCTAAAGGGCTATCACCACGAACCCCACAGAAATACAAACTACCATCAGAGAATAATATAAAAGCGTCTACGACATCACACTAGCAAAATCTAGAAGAAATGGCTTAATTTCCTGGACAATTACACTCTCCCAAGGCTACACAGGAAAGACCGAAGTTGAATCCCTGAATAGACAATAGAAGCTCTGAATGACGGGCAAAAATTAATAGCCTGCTACCACCCAAAAAAAGTCCAGGGACCAGATGGATTCACGCTGAATTCTACCAGCGGTACAAGGAGGAGCTGGTACATGCCTCTGAAACTATTTGAACTCAATAGAAAAAGCGGGAATCCGCCCTCACTCCATTTTATGAGGCCAACATCATCCTGATACCAAAGCCTGGCAGAGACCAACAAAAAAATAGAATTTTAGACAAATTATCCCTGATGAACATTGATGAAAACTTCTCAAATTAAAATACTGGCCAAACGGATTCAGCAGCACATCAAAAAGCTTATCCACCATGGTCAAGTGGGCTTCATCCCTGGGATGCAAGGCTGGCTTCAACATTCGCCAAATAATAAAACGTTAATCCAGATATAAACAGAGAACAAGACAGAACCACATGATTTCCAATAGATGCAGAGAAAAGGCTTTTGACAAAATTCACACAGCCCTTCATGCCTAAAACGCTCACTAAATTGGTATTGATTGGAACGTTACTCAAATATAATAGCGTATTTATGACAAACCACGCTAATATCTTACTAATGGCAAAAACTGGGGGGGCGAAAAATCCTCTTTGAAAAACGGCGCACAAGACAGGGATGCCCTCTCTCACCACTCCTATTCACATAGTGTTGGAAGTCGGCTAGGGCCAATCGGCAGAGAAATAATCAAGGGTACAGCTAGAAAAGGAAGAAGTCAAATTTCCCTGCTTGCATGATGAACATGATTGTTATTTAGAAAAACCCATCGTCTCAGCCAAAATCTCCTTAAGCTGATAAGCAACTTCAGCAAAGTCTCAGGATACAAAATTGATGTGCAAAACATCACAACATTCTTAACACCAGTAACAGACAAGAGAGGCCATAATCAGGGAATGAACTTCTCCATTCACAACTTGCTTCAAAGCGACATAAAATACCTAGGAATCCAGCTTACAAGGGATGTCCCACGGACCTCTTCAAGGAGAACCTACAAAACCACTGCTCAGTGCGAAATAAAAGAGGACACAACAAATGGAAGAAAATCCCATGCTCTGGATAGGACGAATCCAATACGCTGAAAATGGCCATACTGGCCAAGGTTATTTATAGATCAATGCCATCCCCATTTCAAGCTACCAAGAGTTTCTTCACAGAATTGGAAAAAAACTGCTTAATAGTTCCTATGCGAACAAAAGAGCCCGCATTGCAAGACAATCCTAAGTTCAAAGGACAAAGCTGGAGGCGTCACGACCTGACACTTCACACTATCACACGGCTACAGTAACCAAAACCAGCTGGTACTGTACCAAAACAGAGGATATCGACATGGAATCAAACAGGTCCTCCAGAAAAATACCGCCAATCTACAAGCATTGATTTTGGACAACCTGAGAGAAAGAAGGAGTAAAACAATAGGAAATGGGGAAGGCTCCCTATTTAATAAATGGTGATGGGAAAATGGCTAGCATACGTAGAAAGCTGAAACTGGATCCTTTCCTACCCCTTATACGACGATTTATCAAGATGTAGGACGTAAATGGTAGACCTAATACCATACAATCTAGAAGAAATATATCGTTAGACCATTCCGGACATAGGCATGGGAAGGACTTCATGTCTAAAACACCAAAACGCCAACGGAGGCAAAAGCAAACCTGAACAAAGATGATTCTAATTAAACTAAAGAGCTTTTGCCCCCACAGCAAACGACAAAGAAGAAACTACACAGAGTGAAACGCGCACTACAGAATGGGAGAACATTTTTTGCACACCCTATCATCTGACAAAGGGTATATCCAGCCTCTACAAAAAGAAACTAAAAAACAAATCTATGAGAAAAAAACCAAAACAAACCCACATCAAAAAGTGGGGAAAGGCTCTGAACAGACATTCTCAAAAGAAGATATTCATCAGCCCAGCAGACACATGAAAACTGCTCATCATCACTCGCCATCAGAGAAATGAAATCAAAACCACAATGCGATACCATCTCAACAGTTAGAATGGCAATCATTAAGACCGTTCAGGGAAAAACATGTGTTGGAGAGTATGATGGAGAAATCGGAACACTTTTACCCTTTGGTGGGATTGCTCAACGTTCAACCCTTATGGACAACAGTATGGCCAATTCCTCATAGGATCTAGAACTGAGTACATATACCCAGCCATCCCACTATGGGTATATACCCAAAGGATTATAAATTATTCTAATACCAAGACACCTGTAGTTCTGTTAATCGGGCACTATTCACATAGCAAAGACTTGGAATCTACCCAAATGTCCATCTGTGACCGACTGGATTACGAAACTGTTGCACATATCCACCATGGGGAATACTATGCCGCATATAAAAAAGGATGAGTTTGCCGTCTTGAGGGACATGGATGCACGCTGGAAAAATCATTCTTAGCAAACTTATCACAAGAAGATGAAAACCAAACACCGCATGTTCTCACTCATAGGTGGGAACGAACAATGCGATCACGTGATCGTGGAAAGGGGCACATGCGCACGTGGCTTATCCTGGGGAGGGGGGAGGGGTGGGGGAGGGGGGAGGATTGGGAGGGATTGCCTTGGGGCAGTTATACATGATATAAATGATGAACTGATGGGTGCCTGACGAGTTATGGGTGCAGCACATCCAACATAGCATAAGTATAATATGTAACAAACCTGCACGTTTGCAATGTTCCCCTAGAAGTTCATAAAGTATAAAAAAAAAAAAAAAAGAAATATACCCGATGAAATTAGAAAGAAACTTTCTTAGAACCTTCTTGGTGATCTGTGAATTCATCTCACAGAGTTACACTTATTTTTCGTGCAGCAGTCCACTAACACTGTCTTTGAGGAACCTGAGAAGGGCTTCCTTGGATCGCATTTAGGCCTACGCTGATAAAGGAAACTTCATTCCTTCAAAACGTGAAAGAAGCTTTCTGAGAAACTTCATTCTGATCTGTGAGTTCATCTCACAGACTTATAACTTAGACTTCAGGAAGCAGTTTGCTAACAATCTTTTCGTGGAATCTGCAAAGTGATATTTGGGAGCCCATCGGGGCCCATGGTGAAAAAGGAAATATGCCCACATAATAACTATGGAGAAACGTTCTGAGAGATTGCTTTCTGACGTGTGGCTTCTTCACACAGAGTTCCACCCTTCCCTTCTTGGAACAGTTTGCTAACACTGTTGTCGTGGATTCTGCAAAGGTATATTTGGGAGCACATTGAGGGCTACGGTGAAAAAGGAAATATCCTCACATAATAACTAAAGAGAAGCTTTTTGAGAAACTGCATTGCCATGTGTGAATGCAACTCACAGAGTTACACGTTTCACTTCAGTGATCACTTTGGTAGCACAGTTTTCTGGAAATCTGCAATTAGATACTTCATTGCACAATGAAACTTATGGTGACAAAGGAAATATCCACAGATGAAAACTAGAAAGAAGCTTTCTCAGAAACTTCTTGGTGATGTGTGAATTCATCTCACAAAGTTACACTTATGTTTCATGGAGCAGTCCATTAACACTGTCTTTGAGGAACTTGAGAATGGCTTCCTTGGATCGCATTGAGGCCTACGCTGATAAAGGAAATTTCATCCGTTCAAAACGTGAAAGAAGCTTTCTGAGAAACTTCTTTCTGATCTGTGGGTTCATCTCATAGACGTATAACTTAGGCTTCAGGAAGCAGTTTGCTAACACTCTTTTCGTGGAATCTGCAAAGTGATATTTGGGATCCCATAGGGGTCCTTGGTGAAAAAGGAAATATCCTCACATAATAACCAGAGAGAAACTTTTTGAGAGATTGCTTTCTGATGTGTGACTTCATCACACAGATTTCCAACCTTCCCTTCTTGGAACCGTTTGCTAACACTGTGTCGTGGATTCTGCAAAGGTATATTTGGGAGCACATTGAGGTCTATGGTGAAAAAGGAAATATCCTCGCAAAATAACTAAAGAGAAGCTTTCTGAGAAACTGCATTGCCATGTGTGAATGCAACTCAAAGAGTTGCACGTTTCTCTTCAGTGATCAGTTTGTTAGCACAGGTTCTGGAAATCTGCAATTAGATACTTCATAGCGCAATGAACATAACAATGACAAAGGAAATATCCATAGATGAAAACTAGAAAGAAGCTTTCTTAGAACCTTTTTGGTGATGCATGAATTCATCTCACAGAGTTACACTTATGTTTCATTGAGCACTCCATTAACACTGTCTTTGAGGAAACTGAGAACGGTTTCCTTGGATCGCATTGAGGCCTACGCTGATAAAGGAAATTTCATCCGTTCAAAACGTGAAAAAGGCTTTCTGAGAAACTTCTTTCTGATTGGTGGGTTCATCTCACAGACTTCTAACTTAGACTTCAGGAAGCAGTTTGCTAACACTCTTTTCATGGAATCTGGAAAGTGATATTTGGGAGCCCATAGCGGCCCATGGTGAAAAAGGAAATATCCTCACATAAAAACTACAGAGAAACTTTCTGAGAGATTGCTTTCTGAAGTGTTAATCCATCACACAGAGTTCCACCCTTTCCTTCTTGGAACCGTTTCCTAACACTCTTGTCGTGGATTCTGCAAGGGTATATTTGGGAGCACTTTGAGGGCTACGGTGAAAAAGGAAATATCCTCACATAATAACTAAAGAGAAGCTTTCTGAAAAACTGCATTGCCATGTGTGAATACAACTCACAGAGTTACACGTTTCTCTTCGGTGATCAGTTTGTTAGCACAGTTTTCTAGAAATCTGCAATTAGATACTTCATACCGCAATGAACATTACAATGACAAAGGAAATATCCACAGATGAAAACTAGAAAGAAGCTTTCTTAGAATCTTCTTGGTGATGTGTGAATTCATGTCACAGAGTTACACTTATCTTTCGTGGAGCAGTCCATTAACACTGTCTTTGAGGAACCTGAGAAGGGCTTCCTTGGATCGCATTGAGGCCTACACTGATAAAGGAAATTTCATCCGTTCTAAACGTGAAAGAAGCTTTCTGAGAAACTTCTTTCTGATCTGTGAGTTCATCTCACTGACTTATAACTTAGACTTCAGGAAGCAGTTTGCTAACACTCTTTTCGTGGAATCTGCAAAGTGATATTTCGGAGCCCATAGGGGCCCATGGTGAAAAAGGATATATCCTCACATAATAACAACAGGGAAACTTTCTGAGAAATTGCTTTCTGATGTGTTACTTCATCAAACAGAGTTCCACCCTCCCTTCTTGGAACCGTTTGCTAACACTGTTGTCGTGGATTCTGCAAAGGTATATTTGGAAGCACTTTGAGGGCTATGGTGAAAACGGAAATACACTCACATAATAACTAAATAGAAGCTTTCGAAGAAACTGCATTGCCATGTGTGAATGCAACTCACAGAGTTACACGTTTCTCTTCAGTGATCAGTTTGTTAGCACAGTTTTCTGAAAATCTGCAATTAGATACTTCATAGCGCAATGAACTCTACGGTGACAAAGGAAATATCCACAGATAAAAACTACAAAGAAGCTTTCTTAGAAACTTCTTGGTGATGTGTGAATTCATCTCACAGAGTTACCCTTATGTTTCGTATAGCAGTCCATTAACACTGTCTTTGAAGAACCTGAGAAGGGCTTCTTTGGAACACATTGAGGCCTACGCTGATAAAGTAAACTTCATCCGTTCAAAACGTGAAAGAAGCTTTCTGAGAAACTTCTTTCTGATCTGTGAGTTCATCACACAGACTTATAACTTAGCCTTCACGAAGCAGTTTGCTAACACTCTTTTCGTGGAATCTGGAAAGTGATATTTGGGATCCCATAGGGGCCCATGGTGAAAAAGGAAATATCCTCACATAATAACGATGGAGAAAATTTCTCAGAGATTGCTTTCTGATGTGTTACTTCATCACGGAGTTCCACCCTTCCCTTCTTGGAACCGTTTGCTAACACTGTTGTCGTGGATTCTGCAAAGGTATACTTGGGAGCACATAGAGGTCTACGGTGAAAAAGGAAATATCCTCACATAATAACTAAAGAGAAGCTTTCTGAGAAACTGCATTGCCATGTGTGAATGCAACTCACAGAGTTACACGTTTCTCTTCAGTGATCAGTTTGTTAGCACAGTTTTCTGGAAATCTGCAATTAGATACTTCATAGCGCAATGAAAATTACGGTGACAAAGGAAATATCCACAGATGAAAACCAGAAAGAAGCTTTCTTAGAAACTTCGTGGTGATGTGTGAATTCATCTCACAGAGTTACACTTATTTTTCGTGCAGCAGTACATTAACACTGTCTTTGAGGAACCTGAGAAGGGCTTCTTTGGATCCCATTGAGGCTTACGCTGATAAAGGAAATTTCAACCGTACAAAACGTCAAAGAAGCTTTCTGAGAAACTTCTTTCTCATCTGTGAATTCATCTCACAGACTTATAACGTAGACTTCAGGAAGCAGTTTGCTAACCCTCTTTTCGTGGAATCTGCAAAGTGATATTTGGAAGCCCATAGGGGCCCATGGTGATAAAGGAATTATCCTCACATAATAACCATGGAGAACCTTTCTGATAGATTGCTTTCTGATGTGTTACTTCATCACACAGAATTCCACCCGTGCCTTCTTGGAACCGTTTGCTAACACTGTTGTCATGGATTCTGCAAAGGTATATTTGGGAGCACATTGAGGGCTATGGTGATAAAGGAAATATCCTCAAATAATAACTAAAGAGAAGCTTTCTGAGAAACTGCATTGCCATGTGTGAATGCAACCCACAGAGTTACACTTTTCTGTTCAGTTATCAGTTTGTTAGCACAGTTTTCTGGAAATCTGCAATTAGATACTTCATAGCGCAATGAAACTTACGGTGACAAAGGAAATATCCACAGATGAAAAACAGGAAGAAGCTTTCTTAGAAACTTCTTGGTGATGTGTGAATTCATCTCACAGAGTTACACTTATGTTTCGTGGAGCAGTCCATTAACACTGTCTTTGAGGAACCTGAGAAGGCCTTCTTTTGATCACATTCATTTATAAGCTGGAAAGGGAAATTTCATCCGTTCGAAACGTGAAAGAAGCTTTCTGGGAAACTTATTTCTGATCTGTGTGTTCATCTCACACACTTATAACTTAGACTTCAGGAAGCAGTTTGCTAACACTCTTTTCGTGGAATCTGGAAAGTGATATTTGGGAGCCCATAGGGGCCATGGTGAAAAAGGAAATATCCTCACATAATAACTACAGAGAAACATTCTGAGAGATTGCTTTCTGATGTGTTACTTCATCACACAGAGTTCCACCCTTCTCTGCTTGGAACCGTTTGCAAACACTGTTGTCGTGGATTCTGCAAAGGTATATTTGGGAGCACATTGAGGGCTGTGGTGAAAAAGGAAATATCCTCACATAATAACTAAAGACAAGCTTTCTGAAAAACTGCATTGCCATGTGTGAATGCAACTCACAGAGTTACACGTTTCTCTTCAGTGATCAGTTTGTTAGCACAGTTTTCTGGAAATCTGCAATTAGATACTTTATAGCGCAATGAACCTTAAGGTGACAAAGGAAATGTCCACAGATGAAAACTAGAAAGAATCTTTCTTAGAAACTTCTTGGTGATGTGTGAATTCATCTCACAGAGTTACACTTATGTTTCCTGGAGCCGTCCATTAACACTGTCTTTGAGGAAACTGAGAAGGGCTTCCTTGGATCACATTGAGGCCTACGCTGATAAAGGAAATTTCATCCGTTCAAAACGTGAAAGAAGCTTTCTGAGAAACTCCTTTCTGATCTGTGTGTTCATCTCACAGACTTTTAACTTAGACTTCAGGAAGCAGTTTGCTAACACTCTTTTCGTGGAATCTGGAAAGTGATATTTGGGAGCCCATAGCGGCCCATGGTGAAAAAGAAAATATCCTCACATAATAACTACAGAGAAACTTTCTGAGAGATTGCTTTCTGATGTGTTACTTCATCACACAGAGTTCCAGCCTTCCCTTCTTGGAAGCGTTTGCTAACACTGTTGTCGTGGATTCTGCAAATGTATATTTGGGAGCAATTTGAGGGCTATGGTGAAAAAGGAAATATCCTCACATAATAACTAAAGAGAAGCTTTCTGAGAAACTGCATTGCCATGTGTGAATGCAACTCACAGAGTTACACTTTACTCCTCAGTGATCAGTTTGTTAGCACAGTTTTATGGAAATCTGCAATTACATACTTCATAGCGCAATGAACCTTACGGTGAAAAGGAAATATCCACAGATGAAAACTAGAAACACCCTCTCCTAGAAACTTCTTGGTGATGTGTGAATTCATCTCACAGAGTTACACTTATGTTTCGTGGAGCAGTCCATTAACACTGTCATTGAGGAAACTGAGAAGGGCTTCCTTGGATCGCATTGAGGCCTACGCTGATAAAGGAAATTTCATCCGTTCAAAACGTGAAAGAAGCTTTCTGAGAAACTTCTTTCTGATCTGTGGGTTCATCTCATAGACGTATAACTTAGGCTTCAGGAAGCAGTTTGCTAACACTCTTTTCGTGGAATCTGCAAAGTGATATTTGGGATCCCATAGGGGTCCTTGGTGAAAAAGGAAATATCCTCACATAATAACCAGAGAGAAACTTTTTGAGAGATTGCTTTCTGATGTGTGACTTCATCACACAGATTTCCAACCTTCCCTTCTTGGAACCGTTTGCTAACACTGTGTCGTGTATTCTGCAAAGGTATATTTGGGAGCACATTGAGGTCTATGGTGAAAAAGGAAATATCCTCGCAAAATAACTAAAGAGAAGCTTTCTGAGAAACTGAATTGCCATGTGTGAATGCAACTCAAAGAGTTGCACGTTTCTCTTCAGTGATCAGTTTGTTAGCACAGGTTCTAGAAATCTGCAATTAGATACTTCATAGCGCAATGAACATAACAATGACAAAGGAAATATCCATAGATGAAAACTAGAAAGAAGCTTTCTTAGAACCTTTTTGGTGATGCATGAATTCATCTCACAGAGTTACACTTATGTTTCATTGAGCACTCCATTAACACTGTCTTTGAGGAAACTGAGAACGGTTTCCTTGGATCGCATTGAGGCCTACGCTGATAAAGGAAATTTCATCCGTTCAAAACGTGAAAAAGGCTTTCTGAGAAACTTCTTTCTGATTGGTGGGTTCATCTCACAGACTTCTAACTTAGACTTCAGGAAGCAGTTTGCTAACACTCTTTTCATGGAATCTGGAAAGTGATATTTGGGAGCCCATAGCGGCCCATGGTGAAAAAGGAAATATCCTCACATAAAAACTACAGAGAAACTTTCTGAGAGATTGCTTTCTGAAGTGTTAATCCATCACACAGAGTTCCACCCTTTCCTTCTTGGAACCGTTTCCTAACACTCTTGTCGTGGATTCTGCAAGGGTATATTTGGGAGCACTTTGAGGGCTACGGTGAAAAAGGAAATATCCTCACATAATAACTAAAGAGAAGCTTTCTGAAAAACTGCATTGCCATGTGTGAATACAACTCACAGAGTTACACGTTTCTCTTCGGTGATCAGTTTGTTAGCACAGTTTTCTAGAAATCTGCAATTAGATACTTCATACCGCAATGAACATTACAATGACAAAGGAAATATCCAGAGATGAAAACTAGAAAGAAGCTTTCTTAGAATCTTCTTGGTGATGTGTGAATTCATGTCACAGAGTTACACTTATCTTTCGTGGAGCAGTCCATTAACACTGTCTTTGAGGAACCTGAGAAGGGCTTCCTTGGATCGCATTGAGGCCTACACTGATAAAGGAAATTTCATCCGTTCTAAACGTGAAAGAAGCTTTCTGAGAAACTTCTTTCTGATCTGTGAGTTCATCTCACTGACTTATAACTTAGACTTCAGGAAGCAGTTTGCTAACACTCTTTTCGTGGAATCTGCAAAGTGATATTTCGGAGCCCATAGGGGCCCATGGTGAAAAAGGATATATCCTCACATAATAACAACAGGGAAACTTTCTGAGAAATTGCTTTCTGATGTGTTACTTCATCAAACAGAGTTCCACCCTCCCTTCTTGGAACCGTTTGCTAACACTGTTGTCGTGGATTCTGCAAAGGTATATTTGGAAGCACTTTGAGGGCTATGGTGAAAACGGAAATACACTCACATAATAACTAAATAGAAGCTTTCGAAGAAACTGCATTGCCATGTGTGAATGCAACTCACAGAGTTACACGTTTCTCTTCAGTGATCAGTTTGTTAGCACAGTTTTCTGAAAATCTGCAATTAGATACTTCATAGCGCAATGAACTCTACGGTGACAAAGGAAATATCCACAGATAAAAACTACAAAGAAGCTTTCTTAGAAACTTCTTGGTGATGTGTGAATTCATCTCACAGAGTTACCCTTATGTTTCGTATAGCAGTCCATTAACACTGTCTTTGAAGAACCTGAGAAGGGCTTCTTTGGAACACATTGAGGCCTACGCTGATAAAGTAAACTTCATCCGTTCAAAACGTGAAAGAAGCTTTCTGAGAAACTTCTTTCTGATCTGTGAGTTCATCACACAGACTTATAACTTAGCCTTCAGGAAGCAGTTTGCTAACACTCTTTTCGTGGAATCTGGAAAGTGATATTTGGGATCCCATAGGGGCCCATGGTGAAAAAGGAAATATCCTCACATAATAACGATGGAGAAAATTTCTCAGAGATTGCTTTCTGATGTGTTACTTCATCACGGAGTTCCACCCTTCCCTTCTTGGAACCGTTTGCTAACACTGTTGTCGTGGATTCTGCAAAGGTATACTTGGGAGCACATAGAGGTCTACGGTGAAAAAGGAAATATCCTCACATAATAACTAAAGAGAAGCTTTCTGAGAAACTGCATTGCCATGTGTGAATGCAACTCACAGAGTTACACGTTTCTCTTCAGTGATCAGTTTGTTAGCACAGTTTTCTGGAAATCTGCAATTAGATACTTCATAGCGCAATGAAAATTACGGTGACAAAGGAAATATCCACAGATGAAAACCAGAAAGAAGCTTTCTTAGAAACTTCGTGGTGATGTGTGAATTCATCTCACAGAGTTACACTTATTTTTCGTGCAGCAGTACATTAACACTGTCTTTGAGGAACCTGAGAAGGGCTTCTTTGGATCCCATTGAGGCTTACGCTGATAAAGGAAATTTCAACCGTACAAAACGTCAAAGAAGCTTTCTGAGAAACTTCTTTCTCATCTGTGAATTCATCTCACAGACTTATAACGTAGACTTCAGGAAGCAGTTTGCTAACCCTCTTTTCGTGGAATCTGCAAAGTGATATTTGGGAGCCCATAGGGGCCCATGGTGATAAAGGAATTATCCTCACATAATAACCATGGAGAACCTTTCTGATAGATTGCTTTCTGATGTGTTACTTCATCACACAGAATTCCACCCGTGCCTTCTTGGAACCGTTTGCTAACACTGTTGTCATGGATTCTGCAAAGGTATATTTGGGAGCACATTGAGGGCTATGGTGATAAAGGAAATATCCTCAAATAATAACTAAAGAGAAGCTTTCTGAGAAACTGCATTGCCATGTGTGAATGCAACCCACAGAGTTACACTTTTCTGTTCAGTTATCAGTTTGTTAGCACAGTTTTCTGGAAATCTGCAATTAGATACTTCATAGCGCAATGAAACTTACGGTGACAAAGGAAATATCCACAGATGAAAAACAGGAAGAAGCTTTCTTAGAAACTTCTTGGTGATGTGTGAATTCATCTCACAGAGTTACACTTATGTTTCGTGGAGCAGTCCATTAACACTGTCTTTGAGGAACCTGAGAAGGCCTTCTTTTGATCACATTCATTTATAAGCTGGAAAGGGAAATTTCATCCGTTCGAAACGTGAAAGAAGCTTTCTGGGAAACTTATTTCTGATCTGTGTGTTCATCTCACACACTTATAACTTAGACTTCAGGAAGCAGTTTGCTAACACTCTTTTCGTGGAATCTGGAAAGTGATATTTGGGAGCCCATAGGGGCCATGGTGAAAAAGGAAATATCCTCACATAATAACTACAGAGAAACATTCTGAGAGATTGCTTTCTGATGTGTTAATTCATCACACAGAGTTCCACCCTTCTCTGCTTGGAACCGTTTGCAAACACTGTTGTCGTGGATTCTGCAAAGGTATATTTGGGAGCACATTGAGGGCTGTGGTGAAAAAGGAAATTTCCTCACATAATAACTAAAGACAAGCTTTCTGAAAAACTGCATTGCCATGTGTGAATGCAACTCACAGAGTTACACGTTTCTCTTCAGTGATCAGTTTGTTAGCACAGTTTTCTGGAAATCTGCAATTAGATACTTTATAGCGCAATGAACCTTAAGGTGACAAAGGAAATGTCCACAGATGAAAACTAGAAAGAATCTTTCTTAGAAACTTCTTGGTGATGTGTGAATTCATCTCACAGAGTTACACTTATGTTTCCTGGAGCCGTCCATTAACACTGTCTTTGAGGAAACTGAGAAGGGCTTCCTTGGATCACATTGAGGCCTACGCTGATAAAGGAAATTTCATCCGTTCAAAACGTGAAAGAAGCTTTCTGAGAAACTCCTTTCTGATCTGTGTGTTCATCTCACAGACTTTTAACTTAGACTTCAGGAAGCAGTTTGCTAACACTCTTTTCGTGGAATCTGGAAAGTGATATTTGGGAGCCCATAGCGGCCCATGGTGAAAAAGAAAATATCCTCACATAATAACTACAGAGAAACTTTCTGAGAGATTGCTTTCTGATGTGTTACTTCATCACACAGAGTTCCAGCCTTCCCTTCTTGGAAGCGTTTGCTAACACTGTTGTCGTGGATTCTGTAAATGTATATTTGGGAGCAATTTGAGGGCTATGGTGAAAAAGGAAATATCCTCACATAATAACTAAAGAGAAGCTTTCTGAGAAACTGCATTGCCATGTGTGAATGCAACTCACAGAGTTACACTTTACTCCTCAGTGATCAGTTTGTTAGCACAGTTTTATGGAAATCTGCAATTACATACTTCATAGCGCAATGAACCTTACGGTGAAAAGGAAATATCCACAGATGAAAACTAGAAACACCCTCTCCTAGAAACTTCTTGGTGATGTGTGAATTCATCTCACAGAGTTACACTTATGTTTCGTGGAGCAGTCCATTAACACTGTCATTGAGGAAACTGAGAAGGGCTTCCTTGGATCGTATTGAGGCCTACGCTGATAAAGGAAATTTCAGCCGTTCAAAACAGAAAAGAAGCTTTCTGAGAAACTTCTTTCTGATCGGTGGGTTCATCTCACAGACTTGTAACTTAGACTTCAGGAAGCAGTTTACTAACACTCTTTTCGTAGAATCTGCAAGGTGATATTTGGGAGCCCACAGGGGCCCATGTTGAAAAAGGAAATATCCTCACATAATAACTATGGAGAATCTTTCTCAGAGATTGCTTTCTGATGTGTGACTTCATCACACAGAGTTCCACACTTCCCTTCTTGGAACCGTTTGCTAACACTGTTGTCGTGGATTCTGCAAAGGTATATTTGGGAGCCAATTAAGGGCTATGGTGAAAAAGGAAATATACTCACATAATAACTAAAGACAAGCTTTCTGAGAAACTGCATTGCCATGTGTGAATGCAACTCATAGAGTTACACGTTTCTCTTCAATGATCACTTTGTTAGCACAGTTTTCTGGAAATCTGCAATTAGATATTTCATAGCGCAATGAACCTTACGGTGACAAAGGAAACATCCACAGATGAAAACCAGAAAGAAGCTTTCTTAGAAACTTCTTGATGATGTGTGAATTCATCTCACAGAGTTACACTTATGTTTCCTGGAGCCGTCCATTAACACTGTCTTTGAGGAACCTGAGAAGGGCTTCCTTGGATCGCATTGAGGCCTACGCTGATAAAGGAAATTTAAACCGTGCAAAACGTGAAAGAAGCTTTCTGAGAAACTTCTTTCTGATCTGGGAGTTCATCTCACAGAGTTATAACTTAGACTTCAGGAAGTAGGTTGCTAACACTCTTTTCGTGGAGTCTGCAAAGTGATATTTGGGAGCCCATAGTTGCCCATGGTGAAAAGGGAAATATCCTCACATAATAACAACAGAGAAACTTTCTGAGAGATTGCTTTCTGATGTGTGACTTAATCACACAGAGTTGCACACTTCCCTTCTTAGAACCGTTTGCTAACACTGTTGTCGTGGATTCTGCAAAGGTATATTTGGAAGCACATTGAGGGCTATGGTGAAAAAGGAAATATCCTCAGATAACAACTAAAGAGAAGCTTTCTGAGAAACTGCATTGCCATGTGTGAATGCAACTCACAGAGTTACAGGTTTCTCTACAGTGATCAGTTTGTTAGCACAGTTTTCTTGAAATCTGCAAATAGATTCTTCATAGCGCAATGAACATTACAATGACAAAATATATATCCACAGATGAAAACTAGAAAGAAGCTTTCTTAGAACCTTTTTGGTGATGTGTGATTTCATCTCACAGAGTTACACTTATGTTTCTTGGAGCAGTCCATTAACACTGTCTTTGAGGAAACTGAGAAGGGCTTCCTTGGATCGCTTTGAGGCCTACGCTGATAAAGGAAATTTCATCCGTTCAAAACGTGAAAGAAGCTTTCTGAGAAACTTCTTTCTGATCGATGGGTTCATCTCACAGACTTGTAATTAGACTTCAGGGAGCAGTTTGCTAACACTCTTTTCTTGGAATCTGCAAGGTGATAATTGGGAGCCCATAGCGGCCCATGTTGAAAAAGGAAATATTCTCACATAATAACTATGGAGAAACTTTCTCAGAGATTGCTTTCTGATGTGTGAGTTCATCACACAGAGTTCCACACTTCCCTTCTTGGAACCGTTTGCTAACACTGTTGTCGTGGATTCTGCAAAGGTATATTTGGGAGCACATTAAGGGCTATGGTGAAAAAGGAAATATCCTCACATAATAACTAAAGACAAGCTTTCTGAGAAACTGCATTGCCATGAGTGAATGCAACTCACAGAGTTACACGTTTCTCTTCAGTGATCAGTTTGTTAGCACAGTTTTCTGGAAATCTGCAATTAGATACTTTATAGCGCAATGAACCTTAAGGTGACAAAGGAAATGTCCACAGATGAAAACTGGAAAGAATCTTTCTTAGAAACTTCTTGGTGATGTGTGAATTCATCTCACAGAGTTACACTTATGTTTCGTGGAGCCGTGCATTAACACTGTCTTTGAGGAACCTGAGAAGGGCTTCCTTGGATCGCATTGAGGCCTACGCTGATAAAGGAAATTTCATCCGTTTAAAACGTGAAAGAAGCTTTCTGAGAAACTCCTTTCTGATCTGTGTGTTCATCTCACAGACTTTTAACTTAGACTTCAGGAAGCAGTTTGCTAACACTCTTTTCGTGGAACCTGGAAAGTGATATTTGGGAGCCCATAGCGGCCCATGGTGAAAAAGAAAATATCCTCACATAATAACTACAGAGAAACTTTCTGAGAGATTGCTTTCTGATGTGTTACTTCATCACACTGAGTTCCAGTCTTCCCTTCTTGGAACTGTTTGCTAACACTGTTGTCGTGGATTCTGCAAAGGTATATTTGCGAGCATTTTGAGGGCTATGGTGAAAAGGGAAATATCCTCACATAATACCTAAAGAGAAGCTTTCTGATATACTGCATTGCCATATGTGAATGCAACTCACAGAGTTACACGTTTCTCTTTAGTGTTCTGTTTGTTAGCACAGTTTTCTGAATATCTGCAATTAGAAACTTCATAGCGCAATGAACCTTACGGTGACAAAGGAAATATCCACAGATGAAAACAAGAAAGAAGCTTTCTTAGAAATTTCTTGGTGATTTGTGAATTCATCTCACAGAGTTACACTTATGTTTCGAGGAGCAGTCCATTAACACTGTCTTTGAGGAACCTGAGAAGTGCTTCCTTGGATCGCATTGAGGCCTACGCCGATAAAGGAAATTTCATCCGTTCAAAACGTGAAAGAAGCTTTCTGAGAAACTTCTTTCTGATCTGTGTGTTCATCTCACAGACTTATAAATTAGACTTCAGGAAGCAGCTTGCTAACACTCTTTTCGTGGAATCTGGAAAGTGATATTTGGGAGCCCATAGGGGCTCATGGTGAAAAAGGAAATATCCTCACATAATAACTATGGAGAAACTTTCTGAGAGATAGCTTTCTGATGTGTTACTTCATCACACAGAGTTCCACTCTTCCCTTCTTGGAATACAGTTTGCTGACACTGTTGTCGTGGATTCTGCAAAGGTATATTTGAGAGCACTTTGAGGTCTATGGTGAAAAAGGAAATATCTTCACATAATAAATAAAGAGAAACTTTCTGAGAAACTGCATTGCCATGTGTGAATGCAACTCACAGAGTTACACGTTTCTCTTCGGTGATCAGCTTGTTAGCACAGTTTTCTGGAAATGTGCAATTAGATACTTCAGAGCGCAATGAACATTACAGTTTCAAAGGATATATCCACAGATGAAAATTAGAAAGAAGATTTGTTAGAAATTTCTTGGTGATGTGTGAATTCATCTCACAGAGTTACACTTATGTTACGTGGAGCCGTGCATTAACACTGTCTTTGAGGAACCTGAGAAGGGCTTCCTTGGATAGTATTGAGGCCTACGCTGATAAAGGAAATTTCATCCGTTCAAAACGTGAAAGAAGGTTTCTGAGAAACTTCTTACTGATCTGTGAGTTCATCTCACAGACTTATATCTTAGACTTCAGGAAGCAGTTTGCTAACACTCTTTTCGTGGAATCTGCAAAGTGATATTTGGGAGAGCATAGGGGCCCACGTTGAAAAAGGAAATATCCTCACATAATAACTAAGCATAAACTTTCTGAGAGATTGCTTTTTGATGTGCTACTTCATCACACAGAGTTCCACCCTTCCCTTCTTGGAACAGTTTGCTAACGCTGTTGTCGTGGATTCTGCAAGGTTATATTTGGGAGCACATTGAGGGCTATGGTGAAAAAGGAAATATCCTTACATAAAAAATAAAGAGAAGCTTTCTGAGAAACTGCATTGCCATATGTGAATGCAACTCACAGATTTACACGTTTGTCTTCGGTGTTCAGCTTGTTAGCACAGTTTTCTGGAAATCTGCAATTAGATACTTCATAGCGCAATGAACCTTACGGTGAAAAAGGAAATATCCACAGATGAAAACCACAAAAAAGCTTTCTTAGAAACTTCTTGGTGATGTGTGAATTCATCTCACAGAGTTACACTTATGTTTCGTGGAGCAGTCCATTAACACTGTGTTTGAGGAACCTGAAAAGGGCTTCTTTCGATCACATTCAGGCCTACACTGATAAAGGAAATTTCATCCGTTCAAAACGTGAAAGAAGCTTTCTGAGAAACTTCTTTCTGATCTGTGAGTTCATCTCACAGACTTATAAATTAGACTTCAGGAAGCAGTTTGCTAACACTCTTTTCCTTGAATCTGCAAAGTGATATTTGGGAGCCCATAAGGTCCCATGGTGATAACGAAATATCCTCACATAATAACTATGGAGAAACTTTCTGAGAGATTGCTTTCTGATGTGTTATTTCATCACACAGAGTTCCACCCGTCCCTTCTTGGAATACAGTTTGCTAACACAGTTGTCGTGGATTCTGCAAAGTTATATTTGGGAACACATTGAGGGCTATGGTAAAAAGGAAATATCTTCACATAATATCTAAAGAGAAGCTTTCTGAGAAACTGCATTGCCATGTGTGAATGCAACTCACAGAGTTACACGTTTCACTTCAGTGATCAGTTTGGTAGCACAGTTTTCCGGAAATCTGCAATTAGATCCTTCATTGCACAATGAACCTTACGGTGACAAAGGAAATATCCACAGATGAAAACTAGTGAGAAGCTTTCTTAGAAACTTCTTGGTGATGTTTGAATTCATCTCACAGAGTTACACTTATGTTTCGTGGAGCAGTCCATTAACACTGTCTTTGAGGAACCTGAGAAGGGCTTCCTTGGATCGCATTGAGGCCTTCGCTGATAAGGGAAATTTCGTCCGTTCAAAACTGGAAAGAAGCTTTCTGAGAAACTCCTTTCTGATCTGTGTGTTCATATCACACACTTATAACTTAGACTTCAGGAAGCAGTTTGCTAACACTCTTTTCGTGGAATCTGCAAAGTGATATTTGGGAGTCCATAGGGGCCCATGGTGAAAAAGGAAATGTCCTCACCGAATAACTATGGAGAAACGTTCTCAGAGATTGCTTTCTGATGTGTTACTTCATCACCCAGTGTTCCACACTTCCCTTCTTGGAACTGTTTGCTAACACTGTTGTCGTGGATTCTGTAAAGGTATATTTGGGACCACATTGAGGACTATGGTGAAAATGAAATATCTTCAAATAATAACTAAAGGGAAGCTTTCTGAGAAACTGCATTGCCATGTGTGAATGCAATTCACAGAGTTGCACGTTTCACTTCAGTGATCAGTTTGTTAGCACAGTTTTCTGGAAATCTGCAATTAGATACTTCATAGTGCAATGAACCTTACGGTGACAAAGGAAAAATCCACAGATGAAAACCAGAAAGAAGCTTTCTTAGAAACTTCTTGGTGATGTGTGAATTCATCTCACAGAGTTACACTTATGTTTCGTGGAGCAGTCCATTAACACTGTCTTGGAGGTAACTGAGAAGGGCTTCCTTGGATCACATTGGGGACTACGCTGATAAAGGAAATTTCATCCGTTCAAAACGTGAAAGAAGCTTTCCTAGAAACTTTTTTCTGATCTGTGTGTTCATCTGACAGACTTATAACTTAGACTTCAGAAAGCAGGTTGCTGACACTCTTTTCGTGGAATCTGCAAAGTGATATTTGGGAGCCCTTAGGGTCCAATGGTGAAAAAGGAAATATACTCACCTAATACCTACAGAGAAACTTTCTGAGAGATTGCTTTCTGATGTGTTACTTCATCACACAGAGTTAAACCCTTCCCTTCTTGGAACCGTTTGCTAACACTGTTGTCGTGGATTCTGCAAAGGTATATTTGGGAGCACATAGAGGGCTATGGAGAGAAAGGAAATATCCTCAGATAATAACTAAAGAGAAGCTTTCGGAGAAACTGCATTGCCATGTGTGAATGCAGCTCACAGACTTACATGTTTCTCTTCAGTGATCAGTTTGGTAGCACAGTTTTCTGGAAATCTGCAATTAGATACTTCATAGCACAATGAACCTTCCGGTTTCAAAGGAAATATCTGCAGATAAGAATTAGAAAGAAGCTTTCTTAGAAACTTTTTGTGATGAGTGATTTCATCTCACAGAGTTACACTTATGTTTCGTGGAGCAGTCCATTAACACTGTCTTTGAGGAACGTGAGAATGGCTTCCTTGGATCGCATTGAGGCCTACGCTGATAAAGGAAATTTCATCCCTTCAAAACGTGACAGAAGCTTTCTGAGAAACTTCTTTCTGATCTGTGAGTTCATCGCACAGACTTATAACTTGGACTGCAGGAAGCAGTTTGCTAACAATCTTTTCGTGGAATATGCTAAGTGATATTTGGGAACCCTTGGGGTCCCATGATGAAAAAGGAAATATCCTCACATAAGAACTATGGAGAAACTTTCTGAGAGATTGCTTTCAGATGTGTTACTTCATCACACAGAGTTAAACCCTTCCCTTCTTGGAACCGTTTCCTAACACTGTTGTCGTGGATTCTACAAAGGTATAGTTGGGAGCACATTGATTGCTATGGTGAAAAAGGAAATATCGTCACATAATAACTAAAGAGAAGCTTTCTGAGAAATTGCATTGCCTCGTGTGAATGCAACTCACAGAGTTACACGTTACTCTTCAGTGATCAGTTTTTTAACACAGTTTTCTGGAAATCTGCAATTAGATACTTCATAGCGCAATGAACCTTACGGTGACAAAGGAATTATCCACAGGTGAAACTAGAAAGAAGCTTTCTTAGAAATTTCTTGGTGATGTGTGAATTCATCTCACAGAGTTACACTTATGTTTCGTGGAGCAGTCCATTAACACTGTCTTTGAGGAACCTGAGAAGGTCTTCCTTGGATTGCATTGAGGCCTACGCTGATAAAGGAAATTTCATCCGTTCCAAACGGGAAAGTAGCTTTCTGAGAAGCGTCTTTCTGATCTGTGAGTTCATCTCACAGTCTGTTAACTTAAACTTCAGAAAGCAGTTTGTTAACACTCTTTTCGTGGAATCTGCAAAGTGATATTTGGGAGACTGTAGGGGCCCATGGTGAAAAAGGATATATCCTCACATAATAACTACAGAAAAACATTCTGAGAGATTGCTTTCTGATGTGTGACTTCATCACACAGAGTTCCACCCTTCTCTTCTTGGAACCGTTTGCTAACACTGTTGTCGTGGATTCTGCAAAGGTATATTTGGGAGCACATTGAGGGCTATGGTGAAAAAGGAAATATCCTCACATAATAACTAAAGAGAAGCTTTCTGAAAACTGCATTGCCATGTGTGAATGCAACTCACAGAGTTACACGATTCTCTTCAGTGATCAGTTTGTTAGCACAGTTTTCTGGAAATCTGCAATTAGGTACTTCATAGCGCAATGAACATTACGGTGACAAAGGAAATATCCACAGATGAAAACCAGAAAGAAGCTTTCTTAGAAACTTCTTGGTGATGTGTGAATTCATCTCACAGAGTTACACTTATGTTTCGTGGAGCAGTCCATTAACGCTGTCTTTGAGGAACCTGAGAAGGGCTTCCTTGGATCGCTTTGAGGCCTACGCAGACAAAGGAAATTTCATCCGTTCAAAACGTGAAAGAAGCTTTCTGAGAAACTTCTTTGTGATCTGTGAGTTCATCTCACAGAATTGTAACTTAGACTTCAGGAAGCAGTTTGCTAACACTCTTTTCGTGGAATCTGGAAAGTGGTATTTGGGAGCACATACGGTCCCATGGTGAAAAAGGAAATATCCTCACATAATAACTACAGAGAAACTTTCTGAGAGATTGCTTTCTGATGTGTTACTTCATCACACTGAGTTCCACAATTCCCTTCTTGGAACCGCTTGCTAACACTGTTGTCGTGAATTCTGCAAAGGTATATTTGGGAGCACATTGAGGGCTATGGTGAAAAAGGAAATATCCTCACATAATAACTAAGGAGAAGCTTTCTGAGAAACTGCATTGCCATGTGTGAATGCAACTCACAGAGTTACAGGTTTCTCTTCAGTGATCAGTTTGTTAGCACAGTTTTCTGGAAATCTGCAATTAGATACTGCATAGCGCAATGGACCTTACGGTGACAAAGGAAATATCCACAGATGAAAACCACAAAAAAGCTTTCTTAGAAACTTCTTGGTGATGTGTGAATTCATCTCACAGAGTTACACTTATGTTTCGTGGAACAGTCCATTAACACTGTCTTTAAGGAACCTGAGAAGGGCTTCTTTTGATCACATTGAGGCCTACGCCGATAAAGGAAATTTCTTCCGTTCAAAACGTGAAAGGAGCTGTCTGAGAAACTTCTTTCTGATCTGTGTGTTCATCTCACAGACTTATAACTTACACTTCAGGAAGCAGTTTGCTAACACTCTTTTCGTGGAATCTGCAAAGTGATATTTGGGAGCCCATAGGGGCCCATGGTGAAAAGGGAAATATCCTCACATAATAAATACATAGAAACGTTCTGAGAGATTGCTTTCTGGTGTGTTACTTCATCACACAGAGTTCCAACATTCCCTTCTTGGAACGGTTTGCTAACACTGTTGTGGATTCTGTAAAGTATACTTGGGAGCAGTTTGAGGGCTATGGTGAAAAAGGAAATATCCTCACATAATAACTAAAAAGAAGTTTTCTGAGAAACTGCATTGCCATGTGTGAATGCAACTCACAGAGTTACAGGTTTCTCTTCAGTGATCAGTTTGTTAGTACAGTTTTCTGGAAATCTGCAATTAGATACTTCATAGCGCAATGAACGTTACTGTGACAAAGGAAATATCCACAGATGAAAACTAGAAAGAAGCTTTCTTAGTAACCTCTTGGAGTTTGTGAATTCATCTCACAGAGTTAAACTTATGTTTCGCGGAGCAGTCCATTAACACTGTCTTTGAGGACCCTGAGAATGGCTTCCTTGGATCGCATTGAGGCTTACGCTGATAAAGGAAATTTCATCCGTTCAAAACGTGAAAGCTTTCTGAGAAGCTTCTTTCTGATCTGTGAGTTCATCTCACAGACTTGTAACTTAGACTTCAGGAAGCAGTTTGCTAACACTTTTCGTGGAATCTGCATAGTGATATTTGTGAGCCCATAGGGTCCCATGGTGAAAAAGGAAATATCCTCACATAATAACTACAGAGAAACTCTCTGAGAGATTGCTTTGTGGTGTGTTACTTCATCACACCGAGATCCACCCTTCCTTTCTTGGAACCGTTTGCTAACACTGTTCTCGTGGTTTCTGCAAAGGTATATTTGGGAGCACATTGAGGGCTATGGTTAAAAAAGGAAATATCCTCACATAATAACTAAAGAGAAGTTTTCTGAGAAACTGCATTGCCATGTGTGAATGCAACTCACAGAGTTACACGTTTCTCTTCAGTGATCAATTTGTTAGCACAGTTTTCTGGAAATCTGCAATTAGATACTTCATAGCGCAATGAAACTTTCGGTGACAAAGGAAATATCCACAGATGAAAACTAGAAAGAAGCTTTCTTAGAAACTTGTTGGTGATGTGTGAATTCTTCTCACAGAGTTACACTTATGTTTCGTGGAGCAGTCCATTAACACTGTCTTTAAGGAACCTGAGAAGGGCTTCCTTGGATCACATTGAGGCCTACGCCGATAAAGGAAATTTCATCCCTTGAAAACGTGAAGGGAGCTTTCTGAGAAACTTCTTTCTGAACTGTGTGTTCTTCTCACAGACATATAACTTACACTTCAGGAAGCAGTTTGCTAACACTCTTTTCGTGGAATCTGCAAAGTGATATTTCGGAGTCCATAGTTTCCCATGGTGAAAAAGGAAATATCCTCACATAATAACTACGGAGGAACTTTGAGAGATTGCTTTCTGATGTGTGACTTCATCACACAGAATTCCACCCTTCCCTTCTTGGAACCGTTTGCTAACACTGTTGTCGTGGATTCTGCAAAGGTATATTTGGGAGCACATTGAGGGTTATGCTGAAAAAGGAAATATCCTCACATAATAACTATAGAGAAGCTTTCTGATAAACTGAGAAACTGCATTGCCATGTGTGAATGCAACTCACAGAGTTACACGTTTCTCTTCAGTGATCAGTTTGTTAGCACAGTTTTCTTGAAATCTGTAATTAGATACTTCATAGCGCAATGAACATTACAGTAACAAAGGATATATCCACAGATGAAAACTAGAAAGAAGATTTCTTAGAACCTTTTTGGTGATGTGTGAATTCATCTCACAGAGTTACACTTATGTTTCGTGGAGAAGTCCATTCACACTGTCTTTGAGGAACCTGAGTAGGGCTTCTTTTGATCACATTCATTTATAAGCTGGAAAGGGAAATTTCATCCGTTCGAAACGTGAAAGAAGCTTTCTGAGAAACTTCTTTCTGATCGGTGAGTTCATCTCACAGACTTGTAACTTAGAGTTCAGGAAGCAGTTTGCTAACACTCTTTTCGTGGAATCTGCAAAGTGATATTTGGGAGACCATAGTTGCCCAAGGTGAAAAAGGAAATATCCTCACATAACAACTACGGAGAAACATTCTGAGAGATTGCTTTCTGATGTGTTACTTCATCAAACAGAATTCCACCCTTCCCTTCTTGGTACCGTTTGCTAACACTGTTGTCGTGGATTCTGCAAAGGTATATTTGGGAGCACATTGATGGCTATGGTGAAAAAGGAAATATCCTCACATAATAACTAAAGAGAAGCTTTCTGAGAAACTGAGAAACTGCATTGCCATGTGTGAATGCAACTCACAGAGTTACACGTTTCTCTTCAGTGATCAGTTTGTTAGCAGAGTTTTCTGGAAATCTGCAATTAGATTCTTCATAGCGCAATGAACCTTGCGGTGACATAGGATATATCCACAGATGAAAACCAGAAAGAAGCTTTCTTAGAAACTTCTTGGTGATGTGTGAATTCATCTCACAGAGTTACACGTATGTTTCATGGAGCAGTCCATTAACACTGTCTTGGAGGAACCTGAGAAGAGCTTCTTTGGATCAAATTGAGGCCTTCGCAGATAAAGGAAATTTCATCCGTTCAAAACATGAAAAATCTTTCTGAGAAACTTCCTTCTGATCGGTGAGTTCATCTCACAGACTTATAACTTAAGCTTCAGGAAGCAGTTTGCTAACACTCTTTTCGTGGAATCTGCAAAGTGATATTAGGGAGCCCATAGGGGCCCATGGTGAAAAGGAAATATTCTCGCATAATAACTACAGAGAAACTTTCTGAGAGATTGCTTTCTAATGTGTTACTTCATCAAACAGAGTTCCACCCTTCTCTTCTTCGAACAGTTAGCTAACACTGTTGTCGTGGATTCTGTAAAGGTGTATTTGGGAGCACATTGAGGGCTATGGTGAAACAGGAAATATCCTCACATAATAACTAAAGAGAAGCTTTCTGAGAAACTGCATTGCCATGAGTGAATGCAACTCACAGAGTTACACTTTTCTCTTCAGTGATCAGTTTGTTAGCACAGTTTTCTGGAAATCTGCAATTAGATTCTTCATAGCACAATGAACCTTATGGTGACAAAGGAAATATCCACAGATGACAACCAGAAAGAAGCTTTCTTGGAAACTTCTTGGTGATGTGTGAATTCATCTCACAGAGTTACACTTATCTTTCGTGGAGCAGTCCATTCACACTGTCTTTGAGGAACCTGAGTAGGGCTTCTTAAGATCACTTTCTTTCCCACGCTGATAAAGGAAATTTCATCCGTTCAAAATGTGAAAGAAGCTTTCTGAGAAACTTCTCTCTGATCGGTGAGTTCATCTCACAGACTTGTAACTTAGACTTCAGGAAGCAGTTTGCTAACACTCTTTTCGTGGAATCTGCAAAGTGATATTTGGGAGACCATATTTGCCCATGGTGAAAAAGGAAATATCCTCACATAATAACTACGGAGAAACTTTGAGAGATTGCTTTCTGATGTGTGACTTCTTCACACAGAATTCCACCCTTCCCGTCATGGAGCCGTTTGCTAACACTGTTGTCGTGGATTCTGCAAAGGTATATTTGGGAGCACATTGAGGGCTATGGTGAAAAAGGAAATATCCTCACATAATAACTAAAGAGAAGCTTTTTGAAAAACTGAGAAACTGCATTGCCATGTGTGAATGCAACTCACAGAGTTACACGTTTCTCTTCGGTGATCAGTTTGTTAGCACAGTTTTCTGGAAATCTGCAATTAAATACTTCATAGCGCAATGATCCTTACGGTGCCAAAGGAAATATCCACAGATGAAAACCAGAAAGAAGCTTTGTTAGAAACTTCTTGGTGATGTGTGAATTCATCTCACAGAGTCGCACTTATGTTTCATGGAGCAGTCCATTCACACTGTCTTTGAAGAAACTGAGTAGGGCTTCTTAGCATCACTTTCATTCCAACGCTGATAAAGGAGATTTCATCCGTTCAAAACGTGAAAGAAGCTTTCTGAGAACCTTCTTTCTATTCTGTGATTTCATCACACAGACTTATAACTTAGAATTCAGGAACCAGTTTGCTAACAAGCTTTTCCTGGAAACTGGAAAGTGATATTTAGGAGCCCATAGGGGCTAATGGTGAAAAAGGAAATGTCCTCACACAATAACTACAGAGAACCTCCCTGAGAGATTGCTTTCTGATGAGTTACTTCATCACACAGAGTTGCACCCTTCCCTTCTTGGAACCGTTTGCTAACACTGTTGTCGAGGATTCTGCAAAGGTATATTTGGGAGCACATTGAGTGCTATGGTGAAAAAGGAAATATCCTCACATAATAACTAAAGAGAAGTATTCTGAGATACTGCATTGCAATGTGTGAATGCAAATCACAGAGTTACACGTTTCTCTTCAGTGATCAGTTAGTTAGCACAGTTTTCTAGAAATCTGCAGTTAGATACTTCATAGCGCAATGAACCTTACGGCGAAGAAGGATATATCCACAGATGAAAACTAGAAAGAAGCTTTGTTAGAAACGTCTTGGTGATGAGTGAATTCATCTCACAGAGTTACACTTATGTTTCGTGGCGCAGTCCATTAACACTGTCTTTGAGGAACCTAAGAAGTGCTTCCTTGGATCGCATTGAGGCCTACGCTGATAAAGGAAATTTCATCCGTTCAAAACGTGAAAGAAGCTTTCTGAGAAACTTCTTTCTGATTTGTGAGTTCATCTCACAGAATTATAATTTAGACTTCAGGAAGCAGTTTGCTAACACTCTTCTCGTGGAATCTGGAAAGTGATATTTGGGAGCCCATAGGGTCCCATGGTGAAAAAGGAAATATTCTCACATAATAACTATGGAGAAACTTTCTGAGAGATTGCTTTCTGATGTGTTACTTCATCAAACAGAGTTCCACCCTTCCCTTCTTGGAACCGTTTGTTAACACTGTTGTCGTGGATTCTGCAAAGGTATATTTGGGAGCACATGGAGGGCTATGGTGAAAAAGGAAATGTCCTCACAGAATAACAAAAGATAAGCGATCTGAGAAACTCCATTGCCATGTGTGAATGCAACTCACAGAGTTACACGTTTCTCTTCAGTGATCAGTTTGTTAGCACAGTTTTCTGGAAATCTGCAATTAGATACTTCATAGCGCAAAGTACATTACAATGACAAAGGAAATATCCACAGATGAAAACTAGAAAGAAGCTTTCTTAGAACTTTTTGGTGATGTGTGAATTCATCTCACAGAGTTACACTTATGTTTCATGGAGCAGTTCATTAACACTGTCTTTGAGGAACCTGAGAAGGGCTTCCTTGGATCGCATTGAGGCCTACGCTGATAACGGAAATTTCATCCGTTCAAAACGTGAAAGAAGCTTTCTGAGAAACTTCTTTCTGACCTGTGTATTCATCTCACAGACTTGTAACTTACACTTCAGGAAGCAGTTTGCTAACACCCTTTTCGTGGAATCTGGAAAGTGATATTTGGGAGCCCATAGGGGCCCATGGTGAAAAAGGAAATATCCGCACATAATAACTACAGAGAAACTTTCTGAGAGATTGCTTTCTGATGTGTTACTTCATCACACAGAGTTCCACCCTTCCCTTCTTGGAACCGTTTGCTAACACTCTTGTCGTGTATTCTGCAAAGGTATATATGGATGCACATTGAGGGCTATGGTGAAAAAGGAAGTATCCTCACATAATAACTAAAGAGAAGCTTTCTGAGAAACTGCATTGCCATGTGTGAATGCAACTCACAGAGTTACACGTTTCTCTTCAGTGATCAGTTTGTTAGCACAGTTTTCTGGAAATCTGCAATTAGATACTTCATAGCGCGATGAACCTTACGGTGACAAAGGAAATATCACAGATGAAAACCAGAAAGAAGCTTTCTTAGAAACTTCTTAGTGATGTGTGAATTCATCTCACAGAGTTACACTTATGTTTCGTGGAGGAATCCATCAACACTGTCTTTGAGGAACCTGAGAAGGGCTTCCTTGGATCGCATTGATTCCTACGCAGATAAAGGAAATTTCAGATCTTCAAAACGTGAAAGAAGCTTTCTGAGAAACTTCTTTCTGATCTGTGAGTTCATCTCACAGACTTATAACTTAGACTTCAGGAAGCAGTTTCCTAACACTCTTTTCTTGGAATCTGCAAAGTGATATTTGAGAGCCCTTAGGGGCCATGGTGAAAAGGGAAATATTCTCGCATAATAACTACAGAGAAAATTTCTGAGAGATTGCTTTCTAATGTGTTACTTCATCACACAGAGATCCACCCTTCCCTTCTTGGAACAGTTTGCTAACACTTTTGTCGTGGATTCTGCAAAGGTGTATTTGGGAGCACATTGAGGGCTGTGGTGAAACAGGAAATATCCTCACATAATAACTAAAGAGAGGCTTCCTGAGAAACTGCATTGCCATGTGTGAATGCAACTCACAGAGTTACACGTTTCTCTTCAGTGATCAGTTTGTTGGCACAGTTTTCTGGAAATCTGCAATTAGATACTTCATAGCCCAATGAAACTTACGGTGACAAAGGCAATATCCACAGATGAAAACTAGAAAGAAGCTTTCGTAGAAAATTCTTGGTGCTGTGTGAATTCATCTCACAGAATTACACTTATGTTTCATGGAGCAGTCCATTAACAATGTCTTTGAGGAACCTGAGCAGGTCTTCTTTTGATCATTTTGAGGCCTACGCTGATAAAGGAAATTTCATCCGTTCAAAACGTGAAAGAAGCTTTCTGAGAAACTTCTTTCTGATCTGTGTGTTCATCTCACAGACTTATAACTTAGACTTCAGGAAGCAGTTTGCTAACACTCTTTTCGTGGAATCTGCAAAGTGATATTTGGGAGCCCTTAGGGTTCCATGGTGAAAAAGGAAATATCCTCACATAATAACTAGAGAGAAACTTTTTGAGAGATTGCTTTCTGATGTGTGACTTCATCACACAGAGTTCCAACCTCCCTTCTTCTAACCGTTTGCTAACACTGTGTCGTGGATTCTGCAAAGGTATATTTGGGAGCACTTTGAGGGCTATGGTGAAAAAGGAAATATCCTCACATAATAACTAAAGAGAGGCTTCCTGAGAAACTGCATTGCCATGTGTGAATGCAACTCACAGAGTTACACGTTTCTCTTCAGTGATCAGTTTGTTAGCACAGTTTTCTGGAAATCTGCAAATAGATACTTCATAGCGCAATGAACCTTGCAGTGACAAAGGAAATATCCACAGATGAAAACTAGAAAGAAGCTTTCTTAGAAACTTCTTGGTGATGTGTGAATTCATCTCACAGAGTTACACTTATGTTTCATGGAGCAGTCCATTAACACTGTCTTTGAGGAACTTGAGAAGGGCTTCCTTGGATCGCATTGAGGCTTATGCTGATAAAGGAAATTTCATCTGTTCAAAACGTGAAAGAAGCTTTGTGAGAAACTTCTTTCTGATCTGTGAGTTCATCTCATAGACTTATAACTTAAGCTTCAGGAAGCAGTTTGCTAACACTCTTTTCGTGGAATCTGCAAAGTGATATTTGGGAGCCCATAGGGGCCCATGGTGAAAAAGGAAATATCCTCGCATAATAAGTACAGAGAAACTTTCTGAGAGATTGCTTTCTGATGTGCTACTTCATCACACAGAGTTCCACCCTTCTCTTCTTCGAACAGTTTGCTAACACTGTTGTCGTGGATTCTGCAAAGGTATATTTGGGAGTACTTTGAGGGCTATGGTGAAAAAGGAAATATTCTCACATAATAACTGAAGAGAAGCTTTCTGAGAAACTGCATTGCCATGTGTGAATGCAACTCAGATTTTCACGTTTCTCTTCAGTAATCAGTTTCTTAGCACAGTTTTCTGGAAATCTGCAATGACATACTTCATAGTGCAGTGAACCTTACGGTGACAAAGGAAATATCCACAGATGAAAACTAGAAAGAAGCTTTCTTAGAAACTTCATGGTGATGTGTGAATTCATCTCACAGAGTTACACTTATGTTTCATGGAGGAGTCCATTAACAATGTCTTTGAGGAACCTGAGAAGGGCTTCCTTGGATCGCATGGAGGCCTACGCTGATAAAGGAAATTTCATCCGTTCAAAACGTGAAAGAAGCTTTCTGAGAAACTTCTTTCTGATCTGTGAGTTCATGTCACAGACTTATAACTTGGACTTCAGGAAGCAGTTTGCTAACACTCTTTTCGCGGAATCTGCAAACTGATATTTGGGAGCCCATAGGGTCCAATGGTGAAAAAGCAAATATCCTCACATAATAACTATGGAGAAACTTTCTGAGAGATTGCTTTCTGATGTGTTACTTCATCACACAGAGTTCCACGCTTCCCTTCTTGGAACCGTTTGCTAACACTGTTGTCGTGGATTCTGCAAAGGTATATTTGGGAGCACATTGAGGGCTATGGTGAAAAAGGAAATATCCTCACATAATAACTAAAGAGAAGCTTTCTGAGAAACTGCATTGCCATGTGTGAATGCAACTCACAGAGTTACACGTTTCTCTTCAGTGATCAGTTTGTTAGCACAGTTTTCTGGAAATCTGCAATTAGATACTTCATAGCGTAATGAACATTACAATGACAAAGGAAATATCCACAGATGAAAACCAGAAAGAAGCTTTCTTAGAAACTTCATGGTGATGTGTGAATTCATCTCACAGAGTTACACTTATGTTTCGTGGAGCAGTCCATTAACACTGTCTTTGAGGAACCTGAGAAGGGCTTCTTTGGATCCCATTGAGGCCTACGCTGATAAAGGAAATTTTATCCGTTCAAAACGTCAAAGAAGCTTTCTGAGAAACCTCTTTCTGATCTGTGAGTTCATCTCACAGACTTATAACTTAGACTTCAGGAAGCAGTTTGCTAACACTCTTTTCGAGGAATCTGCAAAGTGATATTTGGGAGCCCATAGGGGTCCATGGTGAAAAAGGAAATATCCTCACATAATAACTACAGAGAAACAATCTGAGAAATTGCTTTCTGATGTGTTACTTCATCACACAGAATTCCAACCTTCCCTTCTTGGAACCGTTTGCAAACACTGTTGTCATGGAATCTGCAAAGGTATATTTGGGAGCACATTGAGGGCTATGGTGAAAAAGGAAATATCCTCACATAATAACTAAAGAGAAGCTTTCTGAGAATCTGAATTGCCATGTGTGAATGCAACTCACAGAGTTACACGTTTGTCTTCAGTGATCAGTTTGTTAGCACCATTTTTTAGAAATCTGCAATTAGATACTTCATAGCGCATGAACATACAATGACAAAGGAAATATCGACAAATGAAAACTAGAAAGAAGCTTTCTTAGAACCTTTTTGGTGATGTGTGAATTCACCTCACAGAGTTACACTTATTTTTCGTGGAGCAGTCCATTAACACTGTCTTTGAGGAACCTGAGAAGGGCTTCTTTGGATCACATTGAGGCCTACGCTGATAAAGGAAATTTCATCCGTTCAAAAGGTGAAAGAAGCTTTCTGAGAAACTTCTTTCTGATCTGTGTGTTCATCTCACAGACTTATAACTTAGACTTCAGGAAGCAGTTTGCTAACACATTTTTCGTGGAATCTGGAAAGTGATATTTGGGAGCCCATAGGGGCCCATGGTGAAAAAGGAAATATCCTCACATAATAACTACAGAGAAACTTTCTGACAGATTGCTTTCTGAAGTGGTACTTCATCACACAGAGTTCCACCATTCCATTCTTGGAACCGTTTGCTAACACTGTTGTCATGGATTCTGCCAAGGTATATTTGGGAGCACATTGAGGGCTATGGTGAAAAAGGAAATATCCTCACATAATAACTAAAGAGAAGCATTCTGTGAAACTGCATTGCCATGTGTGAATGCAACTCACAGAGTTACACGTTTCTCTTCAGTGATCAGTTTGTTAGCACAGTTTTCTGGAAATCTGCAATTAGATACTTCATAGCGCCATGAACCTTATGTTGACAAGGGAAATATCCACAGATGAAAAGTAGGAAGAAGCTTTCCTAGAAACTTCTTGGTGATGTGTGAATTCATCTCACAGAGGTACACTTATGTATCGTGGAGTAGTCCACTAACACTGTCTTTGAGGAAACTGAGAAGGGCTTCTTTGGATCACTTTGAGGCCTACGCTGATAAAGGAAATTTCATCCGTTCAAAACGTGAAAGAAGATTTCTGAGAAACTTCTTTCTGATCTGTGAGTTCATCTCACTGAATTATAACTTAGACTTCAGGAAGCAGGTTGGTAACACTCTTTTCGTGGAATCTGGAAAGTGATATTTGGGAGACCTTAGGGGCCCATGGTGAAAAAGGAAATATCCTCACATAATAACTATGGAGAAATTTTCTGAGAGATTGCTTTATGATGTGTTACTTCATCACACAGAGATCCCCCTAACCTTCTTGGAACAGTTTGCTAACACTGTTTTCGTGGATACTGCAAAGGTATATTTGGGAGCACATTGAGGGCTATGGTGAAAAAAGAAATATCCTCACATAATAACTAAAGAGAAGCTTTCTGAGAAACTGCATTTCCTTGTGTGAATGCAACTCACAGAGTTACACGTTTCTCTTCAGTGATCAGTTTGTTAGCACAGTTTTCTGGAAATCTGCAATTAGATAATTCATAGCGCAATGAACATTAAAGTGACAAAGGATATATCCACAGATGAAAACTAGAAAGAAGCTTTCTTAGACCTTTTGGTGATGTGTGAATTAATCTAAAAGAGTTAAACTTATGTTTCGTGGAGCAGTCCATTAGCACTGTCTTTGAGGAACCTGAGACGGGCTTCCTTGGATCGCATAGAGGCCTACGCTGATAAAGGAAATTTCATTCGTTCAAAACGTGAAAGAAGCTGTCTGAAAATCTTCTTTCTGATCTGCGTGTTCATCTCACAGACTTATAACTTAGACATCATTAAGCAGTTTGCTAACACTCTTTTCGTGGAATCTGCAAAGTGATATTTGGGAGCCCATAGGGGCCCATGGTGAAAAAGGAAATATCCTCACATAATAACTATGGAGAAACTTTCTGAGACATTGCTTTCTGATGTGTTACTTCATCACACAGAGTTCCGCCCTTCCCTGCTCAGAAACGTTTGCTAACACTGTTGTCGTGGATCCTGCAAAGGTGAATTTGGGAGCACATTGAGGGCTATGGTGAAAAAGGAAATATCCTCACATAATAACTAAAGAGAAGCTTTCTGAGAAACTGCATTGCCATGTGTGAATGCAACTCACAGAGTTAGACGTTTCTCTTCAGTGATCAGTTTGTTAGCACAGTTTTCTGGAAATCTGCAATTAGATACTTCATAGCGTAATGAACATTAGAGTGACAAAGGATATATCCACAGATGAAAACAAGAAAGAAGCTTTCTTAGAAACTTCTTGGTGATGTGTGAATTCATCTCACAGAGTTACACTTATGTTTCGTGGAGCAGTCCATTAACACTGTCTTTGAGGAACCTGAGAAGGGCTTCCTTGGATCGCCTTGAGGCCTACGCTGATAAAGGAAATTTCATCTGTTCAAAACGTGAAAGAAGCTTTCTGAGAAACTTCTTCCTGATCTGTGAGTTCATCTCACAGTCTGATAACTTAGACTTCAATAAGCAGTTTGCTAACACACTTTTCGTGGAATCTGGAAAGTGATATTTGGGAGCCCATAGGGGCCCATGGTGAAAAAGGAAATATCCTCACATAATAACTACAGAGAAACTTTCTGAGAGATTGCTTTCTGATGTGTTACTTCATCACACAGAGTTCCAACCTTCCCTGTCTTGGGACAGTTTGCCAACACTTTTGTCCTGGATTCCGCAAAGGTATATTAGGGAGCACATTGAGGGCTACGGTGAAAAAGGAAATATCCTCACATAATAACTAAAGAGAAGCTTTCTGAGAAACTGCATTGCCATGTGTGAATGCAACGCACAGAGTTACACGTTTCTCTTCAGTGATCAGTTTGTTAGCACAGTTTTCTGGAAATCTGCAATTAGATACTTCATAGCGCAAAGAACCTTACGGTGACAACGGAAATATCCACAGATGAAAACTAGTAAGAAGCTTTCTTAGAAACTTCTTGGTGATGTGTGAATTCATCTCACAGAGTTACACTTATGTTTCGTGGAGTAGTCCATTAACACTGTCTTTGAGGAACCTGAGAAGGGTTTCCTTGGATCGCTTTGAAGCCTACGCTGATAAAGGAAAATTCATCCGTTCAAAAAGTGAAAGAAGATTTTGAGAAACTTCTTTCTGATCTGTGAGTTCATCTCACAGACTTATAACTTAGACTTCAGGAAGCAGTTTGCTAACACTCTTTTCGTGGAATCTGGAAAGTGATATTTGGTAGCCCTTAGGGTCCCATGGTGATAAAGGAAATATCCTCACATAATAACTATGGAGAAACTTTCTTAGAGATTGCTTTCTGATGTGTTACTTCATCACAGAGAGTTCCACCCGTCCCTTCTTGGAACAGTTTGCTAACAATGTTGTCGTGGATTCTGCACAGATATATTTGGGAGCCCATTGAGGGCTATGGTGAAAAAGGAAATATCCTCACATAATAACTAAAGAGAAGCTGTTTGAGAAACTGCATTGCTATGTGTGAAGGCAACTCACAGAGTTACACGTTTTTCTTCAGTGATCAGTTTGTTAGCACAGTTTTCTGGAAATCTGCAGTTAGATACTTCATAGCGCAATGAACCTTACGGTGACAAAGGAAATATCCACAGATGAAAACTAGTAAGAAGCTTTCTTAGAAACTTCTTGGTGATGTGTGAATTCATCTCACAGAGTTACACTTATGTTTCGTGGAGCAGTCCATTAACACTGTCTTTGAGGAACCTGAGAAGGGCTTCCTTGGATCGCTTTGAGGCCTACTCTGATAAAGGAAATATCATGCGTTCAAAACGTGAAAGAAGCTTTGTGAGAAACTTCTTTCTGATCTGTGAGTTCATCTCCCAGACTTATAACTTAGACATCAGGAAGCAGTTTGCTAACACTCTTTTCGTGGACTCTGGAAAGTGATATTTGGGAGCCCCTATGGTCCATGGTGAAAAAGGAAATATCCTCACATAATAACTATGGAGAAACTTTCTGAGAGTTTGCTTTCTGATGTGTTACTTCATCACACAGAGTTCCACAATTCAGTTGTTGGAACCGTTTGCTAACACTGTTGTCGTGGATTCTGCAAAGGTATATTTGGGAGCACATTGAGGGCTATGGTGAAAAAGGAAATATTCTCACATAATAACTAAAGAGAAGTTTTCTGAGAAGCTGCATTGCCATGTGAGGATGCAACTCCCAGAGTTACACGTTTCTCTTCAGTGATCAGTTTGTTAGCACAGTTTTCTGGAAATCTGCAATTAGATACTTCATAGCGTAATGAACTTATGTTGACAAAGGAAATATCCACAGATGAAAACTAGAAAGAAGCTTTCTTAGAAACTTCTTGGTGATGTGTGAATTCATCTCACAGGGTTACAATTATGTTTCGTGGAGCAGTCCATTAACACTGTCTTTGAGGAACCTGAGAAGGGCTTCTTTGGATCACTTTGAGGCCTACGCTGATAAAGGAAATTTCATCCGTTCAAAACGTGAAAGAAGCTTTCTGAGAAACTTCTTTCTGATCTGTGAGTTCATCTCAGAGACTTATAACTTAGACTTCAGGGAGCAGTTTGCTAACACTCTTTTCGTGGAATCTGCAAAGTGATATTTGGGACCCCTTAGGGGCCCATGGTGAAAAAGGAAATATCCTCACATAATAACTATGGAGAAACTTTCTGAGACTTTGCTTTCTGATGTGTTACTTCATCACACAGAGTTCCCCCTTCCCTTCTTGGAGCAGTTTGCTCACACTGTTGTCTTGGATTCTGCAAAGGTATATTTGGGAGCACATTGATTGCTATGGTGAAAAAGGGAAGATCCTCACATAATAACTAAAGAGAAGCTTTCTGAGAAACTGCATTGCCATGTGTGAATGCAACTCACAGAGTTACAGGTTTCTCTTCATTGTTCAGTTTGTTAGCACAGTTTTCTGGAAATCTGCAATTAGATACTTCATAGCGCAATGAACTTTACAATGACAAAGGAAATATCCACAGATGAAAATTAGAAAGAAGCTTTCTTAGAACCTTTTTGGTGATGTGTGAATTCAACTCACAGAGTTACACTTATGTTTCGTGGAGCAGTCCATTAACAGTGTCTTTGAGGAACCTGAGAAAGGCTTCTTTGGATCACATTGAGGCCTACGCTGATAAAGGAAATTTCATCCGTTCAAACGTGAAAGAAGCTTTCTGAGAAACTTCTTTCTGATCTGTGAGTTTATCTCAAACACATATAACTTAGACTTCAGGAAGCAGTTTGCTAACACTCTTTTCGTGGAATCTGCAAAGTGATATTTGGGAGCCCTTAGGGGCCCATGGTGAAAAAGGAAATATCCTCACATAGTAACTACAGAGAAACTTTCTGAGAAATTGCTTTCTGATGTGTTACTTCATCATACAGAGTTCCATCCTTCCCTTCTTGGAACCGTTTGCTAACACTGTTGTCGTGGATTCTGCAAAGGTATATTTGTGATCACATTGAGGGCTATGGTGAAAAAGGAAAGATCCTTAAATAATAACTAAAGAGAAGCTTTCTGAGAAACTGCATTGCCATCTGTGAATGCAACTCACAGAGTTACTCGTTTCTCTTCAGTGATCAGTTTGTTAGCACAGTTTTCTGGAAATCTGCAATTAGATACGTCATAGCGCAATGAACATGACGGTGACAAAGGAAATATCCATAGATGAAAACTAGATGGAAGGTTTCTTAGAAACTTCTTCGTGATGTGTGAATTCATCTCACAGAGTTACACTTATGTTTCGTGGAGCAGTCCATTAACACTGTCTTTGAGGAACCTGAGAAGGGCTTCCTTGGATCGCATTGAGGCCTACGCTGATAAAGGAAATTTCATCCGTTCAAAACGTGAAAGAAGCTTTCTGAGAAACTTCTTTCTGATCTGTGAGTTTATCTCAAACACATATAACTTAGACTTCAGGAAGCAGTTTGCTAACACTCTTTTCGTGGAATCTGCAAAGTGATATTTGGGAGCCCTTAGGGGCCCATGGTGAAAAAGGAAATATCCTCACATAGTAACTACAGAGAAACTTTCTGAGAAATTGCTTTCTGATGTGTTACTTCATCACACAGAGTTCCACCCTTCCCTTCCTGGAACAGTTTACTAACACTGTTGTCGTGGATTCTGCAAAGGTATATTTGGGAGCACATTGAAGGTATGGTTAAAAAGGAAATATCCTCACATAATAACTAAAGAGAAGCTTTCTTAGAAACTGCATTGCCATGTGTGAAGGCAACACAGAGAGTTACACGTTTCTCTTCAGTGATCAGTTTGTTAGCACAGTTTTCTGCAAATCTGCAATTAGATACTTCATAGCGCAATGAACCTTACGGTGACAAAGGAAATATCCACAGATGAAAACCAGAAAGAAGCTTTCTTCGAAACTTCTTGGTGATGTGTGAATTCATCTCACAGAGTTACACTTATGTTTCATGGAGCAGTCCATTAACACTGTCTTTGGGGAACCTTAGAGGGCTTCTATGTATCACATTGAGTCCTACGCTCATAAAGGAAATTTCATCCGTTCAAAACGTGAAAGAAGCTTTCTGAGAAACTTCTTTCTGATCTGTGTGTTCATCTCACAGACTTATAACTTAGACTTCAGGAAGCAGTTTGCTAACACTCTTTTCGTGGGATCTGCAAAGTGACATTTGGGAGCCAATAAGGGACCATGGTGAAAAAGGAAATACATTCACATAATAACCATGGAAAAATCTTTCTGAGAGATTGCTTTCTGATGTGTTACTTCATCACACAGAGTTCCACCCCTCCCTTCTTGGAACCGTTTGCTACCACTGTTGTCGTGGATTCTGCAAAGGTATATTTGGGAGCACATTGAAGGTATGGTGAAAAAGGAAATATCCTCACATAATAACTAAAGAGAAGCTTTCTGAGAAACTGCATTGCCACATGTGAATGCCACTCACAGAGTTACACGTTTCTCTTCTGTGATCAGTATGTTAGCACAGTTTTCTGGAAATCTGCAATTAGATACTTCATAGCGCAATGAACATTACAGCAACAAAGGATATATCCACAGATGAAAACGAGAAAGAAGCTTTCTTCGAAATTTCTTGGTGATGTGTGAATTCATCTCACAGAGTCACACTTATGTTTCATGGAGCAGTCCATTAACACTGTCATGAGGAACCTGAGAAGACCTTCTTTGGATCACATTGAGGCCTACGCTCATAAAGGAAATTTCATCCGTTCAAAACGTGAAAGAAGCTTTCTGAGAAACTTCTTTCTGATCTGTGTGTTCATCTCACAATCTTATAACTTAGACTTCAGGAAGCAGTTTGCTAACACTCTATTCGTGGAATCTGCAAAGTGATATTTGGGAGACCATAGGGTCCCATGGTGAGAAAGGAAATATCCTCAAATAATAACTATGGAGAAACTTTCTGAGAGATTGCTTTCTGATGTTTTACTTCATCACACAGAGTTCCACCCTTCCCTTCTTGGAACAGTGTGCTAACACTGTTGTCGTGGATTCTACAAAGGTGTATTTGGGAGCACATTGAGGGCTATGGTGAAAAAGGAAATATCCTCACATAATAACGAAAGAGAAGCTTTCTGAGAAACTGCATTGCCATGTGTGAATGCAACACACAGAGTTACACGTTTCTCTTCAGTGATCAGTATGTTAGCACAGTTTTCTGGAAATCTGCACTTAGATACTTCATAGCGCAGTGAACTTTACGGGGACAAAGGAAATATCCAGAGATGAAAACAAGAAAGAAGCTTTCTTAGAAACTTCTTGGTGATGTGTGAATTCATCTCACAGAGTTACACTTATATTTCGTGGAGAAGTCCATTAACACTGTCTTTGAGGAACCTGAGAAGCGCTTCCTTGGATCGCATTGAGGCCTACGCTGATAAACGAAATTTCATCCGTTCAAAACGTGAAAGAATCTTTCTGAGAACCTTCTTTCTGATCTGTGAGTTCATCTCACAGACTTATAACTTAGACTTCAGGAAGCAGTTTGCTAACACTCTTTTCGTGGAATCTGGAAAGTGATATATGGGAGTCCATAGGGTCCCATGGTGAAATGGAAATATCCTCACATAATAACTATGGAGAAACTTTCTGAGAGATTGCTTTCTGATGTGTGACTTCATCACACTGAGTTCCCCCCTTCCTTTCTTGAACCGTTTGCTAACACTGTTGTCGTGGATCCTGCAAAGGTATATTTGGGAGCATATTGAGTGCTATGGTGTAAAAGGAAATATCCTCACATAATAACTAAAGAGAAGCTTTCTGAGAAACTGCTTTTCCATGTGTGAATGCAACTCACAGAGTTACACGTTTCTCTTCAGTGATCAGTTTGTTAGCACAGTTTTCTGGAAATCTGCAATTAGATACTTCATAGCGCAATCAACCTTACGGTGACAAAGGAACTATCCGCAGATGGAATCTAGAAAGAATCTTTCTTAGAAACTTCTTGGTGATGTGTGAATTCATCTCAAAGAGTTACACTTATGTTTCGTGGAGCAGTACATTAACACTGTCTTTGAGGAACCTGAGAAGGGCTTCCTTCGATCGCATTGAGGCCTATGCTGACACAGGAAATTTCATCCGTTCAAAACGTGAAAGAAGCTTTCTGAGAAACTTCTTTCTGATCTGTGAGTTCATCTCACACACTTATAACTTAGACTTCAGCACGCATCTTGATAACACTCTTTTCGTGGTATCTGCAAAATGATATTTGAGAGCCCATAGGGGCCAAGGGTGAAAAAGGAAATATCCTCACATAATAAGTACAGAGAAACTTTCGGAGAGATTGCTTTCTGATGTGTTACTTCATCACACCGACTTCCACCCTTCTCTTCCTGGAACCGTTTGTTAAAACTGTTGTCGTGGATTCACAAAGGTGTATTTGGGAGCACTTTGAGGGCCATGGTGAAAAAGGAAATATCCTCACATAGTAACTAAAGAGAAACTTTCTGGAAAACTGCATTGCCATGAGTGAATGCAACTCACTGAGGTACACGTTTCCCTTCAGTGATCAGTTTGTTAGCACAGTTTTATGGAAATCTGCAATTAGATACTTCGTAGTGTAATGAACCTTACGATGACAAAGGAAATATCCACAGTTGACAACTAGCAAGAAGGTTTCTTAGAAACTTCTTGGTGATGTGTGAATTCATCTCACAGAGTTACACTTATGATTCGTGGAGCAGTCCATAAACACTGTCTTTGAGGAACCTGAGAAGGGCTTCCTTGGATCACATTCATTCCTACGCTAATAAAGGAAATTTCATCCGTTCAAAACGTGAAAGAAGCTTTCTGAGAAACTTCTTTCTGATCTGTGAGTTCATCTCACAGACTTATAACTTGGACTTCAGGAAGCAGTTTGCTAACCCTCTTTTCGTGGGATCTGCAAAGTGATATTTGGGAGCCCATAGGGGCCCATGGTGAAAAAGGAAATATCCTCACATAATAACTACAGAGAAACTTTCTGAGAGATTGCTTTCTGATGTGTTACTTCATCACAAAGAGTTCCACCCTTCCATTCTTGGAAAAGTTTGCTAACACTGTTGTCGTGGATTCTGCAAAGGTATATTTGGGAGCACATTGAGGGCTATGGTGAAAAAGGAAATATCCTCACATAATAACTAAAGAGAAGCTTTCTGAGAAACTGCATTGCGATGTGTGAATGCAACTCACAGAGTTACCGGTTTCCCTTCAGTGATCTGTTTGTTAGCACAGTTTTCTGGAAATCTGCAATTAGGTACTTCATAGCGCAATGAACCTTATGGTGACAAAGGAAATATCCACAGATGAAAACTAGAAAGAAGCTTTCTTAGAAACTTCTTGGTGATGTGTGAATACATCTCACAGAGTTACACTTGTGTTTCGTGTAGCAGTCCATTAACACTGTCTTTGAGGAAACTGAGAAGGGCTTCCTTGGATCGCAATGAGGCCTACACTGATAAAGGAAATTTCATCTGTTCAAAACGTGAAAGAAGCTTTCTGAGAAACTTCTTTCTGATCTGTGAGTTCATCTCACGGACTTATAACTTAGACTTCAGGAAGCAGTTTGTTAACACTCTTTTCGTGGAATCTGTAAGGTGATATTTGTGAGCCCATAGGGTCCCATGGTGAAAAAGTAAATATCCTCACATAATAAATGTGGAGAAACTTTCTGAGAGATTGCTCTCTGATGTGTTACTTAATCACACGGAGTTCCACACTCCCTTCTTGGAACCGTTTGCTAACAGTGTTGTCGTGGATTCTGCAAAGGTATATTTGGGAGCACATTGAGGGCTATGGTGAAAAAGGAAATATCCTCACAGAATAACTTAAGAGAAGCATTCTGAGAAACTGCATTGCCATGTGTGAATGCAACACACAGACTTACACGTTTCTCTTCAGTGATCAGTTTGTTAACACAGTTTTCTGGAAATGTGCAATTAGATACTTCATAGCGCAATGAACATTACAGTGACAAAGGATATATCCACAGACGAGAACAAGAAAGAAGCTTCATTAGAACCTTTTTGGTGATGTGTGAATTCATCTCACAGAGTTACACTTATATTTCGTGGAGCAGTCCATTAACACTCCCTTTGAGGAACCTGTGAAGGGCTTCCTTGGATCGCATTGAGGACTACGCTGATAAAGGAAATTTCATCCGTTCAAAACGTGAAAGAAGCTTTCCGTTAAACTTCTTTCTGATCTGTGTGTTCATCTCACAGAGTTATAACTTTGACTTCAGGAAGCAGTTTGCTACCACTCTTTCCGTGGAATCTGCAAAGTGATATTTGGGAACCCATAGGCGCCCATGGTGAAAAAGGAAATATCCTCACATAATAACTACAGAGAAACTTTCTGAGAGATTGCTTTCTGATGTGTTACTTCATCACACAGAGTTCCACCCTTCCATTCTTGGAACCGTTTGCTAACACTGTTGTCGTGGATTCTGCAAAGGTATATTTCGAGCACTTTGAGCGCTATGGTGAAAAAGGAAATATCCTCACATAATAACTAAAGAGAAGCTTTCTGAGAAACTGCATTGCCATGTGTGAATGCAACTCACAGAGTTACACGTTTCTCTTCAGTGATCAGTTTTTTAGCACAGTTTTATGGAAATCTGCAGTTAGATACTTCAAAGCGCAATGAACCTTACGGTGACAAAGGAAATATCCACAGGTGAAAACCAGAAAGAAGCTGTCTTTGAAACTTCTTAGTGATGTGTGAATTCATCTCACAGAGTTACACTTATGTTTCGTGGAGCAGTCCATTAACACTGTCTTTGAGGAACCTGAGAAAGGCATTATTGGATGACATTCATTCGGACGCTGATAAAAAAAATTTCAACCGTTCAAAACGTGAAAGAAGCTTTCTGAGCAACTTCTTTCTGATTTGTGAGTTCATCTCACCTACTTATAACTTAGACTTCAGGAAGCAGTTTGCTAACACTCTTTTCTTGGGATCTGCAAAGTGATATTTGGGAGCGCATAGGGTACCATGGTGAAAAAGGAAATATCCTCACCTAATAACTACGGAGAAACTTTCTGAGAGATTGCTTTCTGATGTGTTCCTTCATCACACAGAGTTCCACCGTTCCCTTCTTGGAACAGTTTGCTAACACTATTGTCGTGCATTCTGCAAAGGTATATTTGGAGCACATTGAGGGCTATGGTGTAAAAGGCAATGTCCTCACATAATAACTAAATAGAAGCTTTCTGAGAAACTGCATTGCCATGTTTGAATGCATCTCACAGAGTTACACGTTTCTCTTCAGTGATCAGTTTGTGATCACAGTTTTCTTGATATCTGCAATTAGATACTTATAGCGCAATGAACATTACAGTGACAAAGGATATATGCACCGACGAAAACTAGAAAGAAGCTTTATTAGAATCTTTTTGGTGATGTGTGAATTCATCTCACAGAGTTACACTTATGTTTCGTGGAGCAGTCCATTAACACTGTCTTTGAGGAACCTGAGAAGGGCTTACTTGGATCGCAATGAGGCCTACGCTGATAAAGGAAATTTCATACGTTCAAAACGTGAAAGAAGCTTTCTGAGAAACTTCTTTCTGATCTGTGAGTTCATCTCACAGACTTATAACTTAGACTTCAGGAAGCAGTTTGCTAACACTCTTTTCGTGGAATCTGGAAAGAGATATTAGGGAGCCCGTAGGGCCCCATGGTGAAAAAGGAAATATCTTCATATAATAACTCCAGAGAAACTTTCTGAGAGATTGCTTTCTGATGTGTTACTTCATCACAAAGAGTTCCACCTTTCCCTTCTTGGACCCGTTTGCTAACACTGTAGTCCTGGATTCTGAAAAGGTATATTTGGGAGCACTTTGAGGGCTATGGTGAAAAAGGAAATATCCTCACATAATAACTAAAGAGAAGCTTTCTGAGAAACTGCATTGCCATGTGTGAATGCAACTCACAGAGTTACACGTTTCTCTTCAGTGATCAGTTTGTTAGCACAGTTTTCTGGAAATCTGCAATTAGATACTTCATGGCGCAATCAACCTTACCTTGACAAAGGAAATATCCACAGTTGAAAACCAGAAAGAAGCTTTTTAGAAACTTCTTGGTGATGTGTGAATTCATCTCACAGAGTTACACTTATGTTTCGTGGAGCAGTCCATTAACACTGTCTTTGAGGAAACTGAGAAGGGCTCCTTTGGATAACATTGAGGCCTACGCTGATAAAGGAAATTTCATCCGTTCAAAACGTGAATGAAGCTTTGTGAGAGACTTCTTTCTGATCTGTGTGTTCACATCACAGACTTGTAAATTAGACATCAGGAAGCAGTTTGCTAACACACTTTTCGTGGAATCTGGAAAGTGATATTTGGGAGCCCACAGAGGGCCATGGTGAAAAAGGAAATATCCTCACATAATAATAGAGAAACTTTCTGAGAGATTGCTTTCTGATGTGTTACTTTATCACACAGAGTTCCACCCTTCCCTTTTTGGAACCGTTTGCTAACACTGTTGTCGTGGATTCTGCAAAGTTATATTTGGGAGCAATTTGAGGGCTATGGTGAAAAAGTAAATATCCTCACATAATAACTAAAGAGAAGCTTTCTGAGAAACTGCATTGCCATGTGTGAATGCAACTCACAGAGTTACACGTTTCGCCTCAGTGATCAGTTTGTTAGCACAGTTTTCTGGAAATCTGCAATTAGATACTTCATAGCGCAATGAACCTTACGGAGACAAAGGAAATATCCACAGGTAAAAACTAGAAAGAAGCTTTCTTAGAAACTTCTTGGTGATGTGTGAATTCATCTCACAGAGTTACACTTATGTTTCATGGAGCAGTCCATTAACACTGTCTTTGAGGAACCTGACAAGGGCTTCTTTTGATCACATTGAGGCCTACGCTGGTATAGGAAATTTCATCCGTTCAAAACGTGAAAGAAGTTTTCTGTGAAACTTCTTTCTGATCTGTGTGTTCATCTCACAGACTTATAACTTAGACTTCAGGAAGCAGTTAGCTAACACTCTTTTCGTGGAATCTGGAAAGTGATATTTGGGAGCCCACAGGGGCCCATGGTGAAAAAGGAAATATCCTCACATAATAACTAAAGAGAAGCTTTCTGAGAAACTGCATTGCCATGTGTGAATGCAAGTCACAGTGTTACACGTTTCTCTTCAGTGATCAGCTTGTTTGCACAGTTTTTTGGAAATCTGCAATTAGATACTTCATAGCGCAATAAACCTTACGGTGACAAAGGAAATATTTACAGATGAAAACCTGAAAGAAGCTTTCTTAGAAACTTCTTGGTGATGTGTGCATACTTCTCACAGAGTTACACTTATGTTTCGTGGAGCACTCCATTAACTCTTTCTTGGAAGAACCTGAGAAGGGCTTCTTTGGATCACATTGAGGCCTACGCTGATAAAGGAAATGTCATCCGTTCAAATCATGAAAGAAGTTTTCTGAGAAACTTCTTTCTGTTCTGTGTGTTCGTCTCACAGTCTTATAACTTAGACATCAGGAAGCAGTTTGCTAACACTCTTTTCGTGGAATCTGGAAAGTGATATTTGGGAGCCCGTAGGGGCCCATGGTGAAAAAGGAAATATCCTCACATAATAACTATGGAGAAACATTCTGAGAGATTACTTTCTGATGTGTTACTTCATCACACAGAGTTCCACCCTTCCCTTGTTGGAACAGTTTGCTAACACTGTTGTCGTGGATTCTGCAAAGGTATATTTGGGAGCACATTGAGGGCTATGGTGAAAAAGGAAATATCCTCACATAATAACTAAAGAGAAGCTTTCTGAGAAACTGCATTGCTATGTGTGAATGAAACTCACAGAGTTACAATTTTCTCTTCAGGGATCAGTTTGTTAGCACAGTTTTCTGGAAATCTGCCATTAGATACTTCATAGCGCAGTGAACCTTACGGTGACAAAGGAAATATCCACAGATGAAAACCAGAAAGAAACTTTCTTGGAAACTTCTTGGTGATATGTGAATAAAACTCACAGAGTTACACTTATGTTTCGTTGAGCAATCCATTAACACTCTCTTTGAGGAACCTGAGAAGGGCTTCTTTGGATCACATTGAGGCCTGCGCTAATAAAGGAAATTTCATCCGTTCAAAACGTGAAAGAAGCTTTCTGAGAAACTTCTTTCTGATCTGTGTGTTCATCTCACAGACTTATAACTTAGACTTCAGGAAGCAGTTTGCTAACACTCTTTTCGTGGAATCTGGAAAGTGATATTTGGGAACCCATAGGGGCCCATGGTGAAAAAGGAAATATCCTCACATAATAACTACAGAGAAACTTTCTGACAGATTGCTTTCTGATGTGTTATTTCATCACACAGAGTTCCACTCTTCCCTTCTTGGAACAGTTTGCTAACACTGTTGTCGTGGATTCTGCAATGGTATATTTTGGAGCCCATTGAGGCCTATTGTGAAAAAGGAAGTATCCTCACGTAATAACGAAAGAGAAGCTTTCTGAGAAACTGCATTGCCATGTGTGAATGCAACTCACAGAGTTACACGTTTCTCTTCAGTGATCAGGTTGTTAGCACAGTATTCTGGAAATCTGCACTTAGATACTTCATAGCGCAGTGAACTTTACGGGGACAAAGGAAATATCCAGAGATGAAAACCAGACAGAAGCTTTCTTAGAAACTTCTTGGTGATGTGTGAATTCATCTCACAAAGTTACACTTATGTTTCGTGGAGCAGTCCATTAACACTGTCTTGGAGGAACCTCAGAAGGGCTTCCTTAGATCGCATTGAGGCCTACATTGAGAAAGGAAAGTTCATCCGTTCAAAACGTGAAAGAAGCTTTCTGAGAAACTTCTTTCTCATCTGTGTGTTCATCTCACAGACTTATAACTTACACTTCAGGAATCAGTTTGCCACCACTCTTTTCGTGGAATCTGCAAAGTGATATTTGGGAGCCCATAGGGGCCCATGGTGAAAAAGGAAATATCTTCACATAATAACTATGGAGAAACTTTCTGAGAGATTGCTTTCTGATGTGTTACTTCATCACACAGAGTTCCACCCTTCCCTTCTTGGAACAGTTTGCTAACACTGTTGTCGTGGATTCTGCAAAGGTATATTTGGGAGCACATTGATGGCTATGGTGAAAAAGGAAATATCCTCACATTATAACTAAAGAGAAGCTTTCTGAGAAACTGAGAAACTGCATTGCCATATGTGAATGCAACTCACAGAGTTTCACGTTTCTCTTCAGTGATCAGTTTGTTAGCACAGTTTTCTGGAAATCTACAATTAGATCCTTCATAGCGCAATGAACCTTACGGTGACAAATTAAATATCCACAGATGAAAACCAGAAAGACGCTTTGTTAGAAACTTTTTGGTGATGTGTGAATTCATCTCACAGAGTTACACTTATGTTTCGTGGAGCAATCCATTCACACTCTCTTTGAGGAACATGAGTAGGGTTTCTTAGGATCACTTTCATTCCCACGTTGATAAAGGAAATTTCATCCGTTCAAAACGTGAAAGAAGCTTTCTGAGAAACTTCTTTCTGATCTGTGAGTTCATCTCATAGACTTGTACCTTAGACTTCAGGAAATAGTTTGCTAACATTCTTTTCGTGGAATGTGCAAAGTGATATTTAGGAGACCATAGGGGCCCATGGTGAAAAAGGAAATATCCTAACATAATAACTACGGAAAAACTTTCTGAGAGATTGCTTTCTGATGTGTGACTTCATCACACAGAATTTCACACTTCCATTCTTGGAACCGTTTGGTAACACTGTTGTCGTGGATTCTGCAAAGGTATATTTGGGAGCACATTGAGGGTTATGGTGAAAAAGGAAATATCCTCACATAATAACTAAAGAGAAGCTTTCTGAGAAACTACATTGCCATGTGTGAATGCAACTCACAGAGTTACACGTTTCTCTTCAGTGATCGGTTTGTTAGCACAGCTTTCTGGAAATCTGCAATTAGATACTTCATAGCGCAATGAACCTTACGGTGACAAAGGAAATATCGACAGATGCAAACTAGAAAGAAGCTATCTTAGAAACTTCTTGGTGATGTGTGAATTCATCTCACAGAGTTACACTTATGTTTCATGGAGCAGTCCATTAACACTCTCTTTGAGGAACATGAGAAGGGCTTCCTTGGATCGCATAGAGGCCTACTCTAATAAAGGATATTTCATCGGTTCAAAACGTGAAAGAACCTTTCTGAGAAACTTCTTTCTGATCTGTGAGTTCATCTCACAGACTTATAACTTAGACTTCAGGAAGCAGTTTGCTAACACTCTTTTCGTGGAATCTGCATTGTGATATTTGGGAGCCCATAGGGTCCCATGGTGAAAAAGAAAATATCTTCACATAATAACTATGGAGAAACTTTCTGAGAGATTGCTTTCTGATGTGTGACTTCATCACACAGAGTTCCACCCTTCCCTTCTTGGAACTGTTTGCTAACACTGTTGTCGTGGATTCTGCAAAGGTATATTTGGCAGCACCTTGAGGGCTATGGTGAAAAAGGAAATATCTTCACATAATAACTAAAGAGAAGCTTTCTGAGAAACTGCATTGCCATGTGTGAATGCAGCTCACAGAGTTACACGTTTCTCTTCAGTGATCAGTTTGTTAGCACAGTTTTCTGGAAATCTGCAATTAGATACTTCATAGGGCCATGAACATTACAGTGACAAAGGAAATATCCACAGATGAAAAGTAAAAGAAGTTTTCTTATAAACTTCTTGGTGATGTGTGAATTCATCTCAAAGAGTTACACTTATGTTTCGTGGAGCAGTCCATTAACACTGTCGTTGAGGAACCTGAGAAGGGCTTCCTTGGATCGCATTGAGGCCTACGCTGATAAAGGAAATTTCATCCGTTCAAAATGCGAAAGAAGCTTTCTGAGAAACTTCTTTCTGATCGGTGTGTTCATCTCACAGGCTTGTAACTTAGACTTCAGGAAGCAGTTTGCTAACACTCTTTTCGTGGGATCTGGAAAGTGATATTTGGGAGCCCGTAGGGGCCCATGGTGAAAAAGGAAATATCCTCACATAATAAATACAGAGAAACTTTTTGAGAGATTGCTTTCTGATGTGTGACTTCATCACACAGAGTTCCACCCTTCCCTTCTTGGAACCGTTTGCTAACACTGTTGTCGTGGATTCTGCAAAGGTATATTTGGGAGCACATTGAGGGCGATGGTGAAAAAGGAAATATCCTCACATAATAACTAAAGAGAAGCTTTCTCAGAAACTGCATTGCCATGTGTGAATGCAACTCACAGAGTTACAAGTTTCTCTTCAGTGATCAGTTTGTTAGCGCAGATTTCTGGAAATCTGCAATTAGATACTTCATAGCGCAATAAACATTACAGTGACAAAGGATATATCCACAGATGAAAACCGGAAAGAAGCTTTCTTAGAAACTTCTTGGTGATGTGTGAATTCATCTCACAGAGTTACACTTAAGTTTCGTGGAGCAGTCCATTAACATTGTCTTTGAGGAACCTGAGAAGGGCTTCTTTGGATCACATTGAGGCCTACGCTGATAAAGGAAATTTCATCGTTCAAAACTTGAAAGAAGCTTCCTAAGAAACTTCTTTCTGATCTGTGTGTTCATCTCACAGACTTATAACTTAGACTTCAGGAAGCAGTTTGCTAACAGTCTTTTCATGGAATCTGGAAAGTGATATTGGGAGCCCATGGGAGCCAATGGTGAAAAAGGGAATATCCTCACATAATAACTAAAGAGAAGCTTTCTGAGAAACTGCATTGCCATGTGTGAATGCAACTCACAGAGTTACACGTTTCTTTTCAGTGTTTCAGTTTGTTAACACAGTTTTCTGGAAATCTGCAATTAGATAGCTTCATAGCGCAATGAACCTTACGGTGACAAAGGAAATATCCACAGATGAAAACCAGAAAGAAGCTTTCTTAGAGACTTCTTGGTGATGTGTGAATTCATCTCACAGAGTTACACTTAACTTTCGTGGAGTAGTCCATTAACACTGTCTTTGAGGAACCTGAGAAGGGCTTCTTTGGATCACATTGAGGCCTACGCTATAAAGGAAATTTCATCCGTTCAAAACGTGAAAGAAGCTTTCTCAGAAACTTCTTTCTGATCTGTGTGTTCATCTCACAGACTTATAACTTAGACTTCAGGAAGCAGTTTGCTAACACTCTTTTCGTGGAATCTCCAAAGTGATATTTGGGAGCCCATAGGGGCCCATTGTGAAAAAGGGAATATCCTCACATACTAACTAAAGAGAAGCTTTCTGAGAAACTGCATTGCCATCTGTGAATGCAACTCACAGAGTTACACGTTTCTCTTCACTGATCAGTTTGTTAGCACAGTTTTCTGGAAATCTGCAATTAGATACTTCATAGCGCAATGAACCTTACGATGACAAAGGAAATATCCACAGATGAAAACCAGAAAGAAGCTTTCTTAGAAACTTCTTGGTGATGTGTGAATACATCTCACAGAGTTACACTTATGTTTCGTGGAGCAGTCCATTAACACTGTCTTTGAGGAACCTGATAGGGGCTTCTTTGGATCACATTGAGGCCTAGGCTGATAAAGGAAATTTCATACCTTCAAAACGTGAAAGAAGCTTTTTGAGAAACTTCTTTCTGTTCTGTGTGTTCATCTCACAGACCTATAACTTAGACTTCAGGAAGCAGTTTGCTAACACTCTTTTCGTGGAATCTGGAAAGTGATATTTGGGAGCCCATAGGGGCCCAGGGTGAAAAAGGAAACATCCTCTCATAATAACTAAAGAGAAGCTTTCTGAGTAACTGCATTGGCATGTGTGAATGCAACTCACAGAGTTACACGTTTCTCTTCAGTGATCAGTTTGTTAGCACAGTTTTCTGGAAATCTGCAATTAGATACTTCATAGCGCAGTGAACCTTACGGTGACAAAGGACATAAACACAGATGAAAAGCAGAAAGAAACTTTCTTATAAACTTCTTGGTGATGTGTGAATTCATCTCACAGAGTTACACTTAACTTTCGTGGAGCAGTCCATTAACACTGTCTTTGAGGAACCTGAGAAGGGCTTCTTTGGATCACATTGAGTCCTACGCTGATAAAGGAAATTTCATCCGTTCAAAACGTGAAAGAAGCTTTCTGAGAAACTTCTTTCTGATCTGTGTGTTCATCTCACAGACTTCTAACTTAGACTTCAGGGAGCAGTTTGCTAACAATCTTTTCGTGGAATGTGCAAAGTGATATTTAGGAGACCATAGGGGCCCATGGTGAAAAAGGAAATATCCTAACATAATAACTACGGAAAAACTTTCTGAGAGATTGCTTTCTGATGTGTGACTTCATCACACAGAATTTCACACTTCCATTCTTGGAACCGTTTGGTAACACTGTTGTCGTGGAGTCTGCAAAGGTATATTTGGGAGCACATTGAGGGTTATGGTGAAAAAGGAAATATCCTCACATAATAACTAAAGAGAAGCTTTCTGAGAAACTACATTGCCTTGTGTGAATGCAACTCACAGAGTTACACGTTTCTCTTCAGTGATCGGTTTGTTAGCACAGTTTTCTGGAAATCTGCAATTAGATACTTCATAGCGCAATGAACCTTACGGTGACAAAGGAAATATCGACAGATGCAAACTAGAAAGAAGCTATCTTAGAAACTTCTTGGTGATGTGTGAATTCATCTCACAGAGTTACACTTATGTTTCATGGAGCAGTCCATTAACACTCTCTTTGAGGAACATGAGAAGGGCTTCCTTGGATCGCATAGAGGCCTACTCTAATAAAGGATATTTCATCGGTTCAAAACGTGAAAGAACCTTTCTGAGAAACTTCTTTCTGATCTGTGAGTTCATCTCACAGACTTATAACTTAGACTTCAGGAAGCAGTTTGCTAACACTCTTTTCGTGGAATCTGCATTGTGATATTTGGGAGCCCATAGGGGCCCATGGTGAAAAAGAAAATATCTTCACATAATAACTATGGAGAAACTTTCTGAGAGATTGCTTTCTGATGTGTGACTTCATCACACAGAGTTCCACCCTTCCCTTCTTGGAACTGTTTGCTAACACTGTTGTCGTGGATTCTGCAAAGGTATATTTGGCAGCACCTTGAGGGCTATGGTGAAAAAGGAAATATCTTCACATAATAACTAAAGAGAAGCTTTCTGAGAAACTGCATTGCCATGTGTGAATGCAGCTCACAGAGTTACACGTTTCTCTTCAGTGATCAGTTTGTTAGCACAGTTTTCTGGAAATCTGCAATTAGATACTTCATAGGGCCATGAACATTACAGTGACAAAGGAAATATCCACAGATGAAAAGTAAAAGAAGCTTTCTTATAAACTTCTTGGTGATGTGTGAATTCATCTCAAAGAGTTACACTTATGTTTCGTGGAGCAGTCCATTAACACTGTCGTTGAGGAACCTGAGAAGGGCTTCCTTGGATCGCATTGAGGCCTACGCTGATAAAGGAAATTTCATCCGTTCAAAATGCGAAAGAAGCTTTCTGAGAAACTTCTTTCTGATCGGTGTGTTCATCTCACAGGCTTGTAACTTAGACTTCAGGAAGCAGTTTGCTAACACTCTTTTCGTGGGATCTGGAAAGTGATATTTGGGAGCCCGTAGGGGCCCATGGTGAAAAAGGAAATATCCTCACATAATAAATACAGAGAAACTTTTTGAGAGATTGCTTTCTGATGTGTGACTTCATCACACAGAGTTCCACCCTTCCCTTCTTGGAACCGTTTGCTAACACTGTTGTCGTGGATTCTGCAAAGGTATATTTGGGAGCACATTGAGGGCGATGGTGAAAAAGGAAATATCCTCACATAATAACTAAAGAGAAGCTTTCTCAGAAACTGCATTGCCATGTGTGAATGCAACTCACAGAGTTACAAGTTTCTCTTCAGTGATCAGTTTGTTAGCGCAGCTTTCTGGAAATCTGCAATTAGATACTTCATAGCGCAATAAACATTACAGTGACAAAGGATATATCCACAGATGAAAACCAGAAAGAAGCTTTCTTAGAAACTTCTTGGTGATGTGTGAATTCATCTCACAGAGTTACACTTAAGTTTCGTGGAGCAGTCCATTAACATTGTCTTTGAGGAACCTGAGAAGGGCTTCTTTGGATCACATTGAGGCCTACGCTGATAAAGGAAATTTCATCGTTCAAAACGTGAAAGAAGCTTCCTAAGAAACTTCTTTCTGATCTGTGTGTTCATCTCACAGACTTATAACTTAGACTTCAGGAAGCAGTTTGCTAACAGTCTTTTCATGGAATCTGGAAAGTGATATTGGGAGCCCATGGGAGCCAAAGGTGAAAAAGGGAATATCCTCACATAATAACTAAAGAGAAGCTTTCTGAGAAACTGCATTGCCATGTGTGAATGCAACTCACAGAGTTACACGTTTCTTTTCAGTGTTTCAGTTTGTTAACACAGTTTTCTGGAAATCTGCAATTAGATAGCTTCATAGCGCAATGAACCTTACGGTGACAAAGGAAATATCCACAGATGAAAACCAGAAAGAAGCTTTCTTAGAGACTTCTTGGTGATGTGTGAATTCATCTCACAGAGTTACACTTAACTTTCGTGGAGTAGTCCATTAACACTGTCTTTGAGGAACCTGAGAAGGGCTTCTTTGGATCACATTGAGGCCTACGCTATAAAGGAAATTTCATCCGTTCAAAACGTGAAAGAAGCTTTCTCAGAAACTTCTTTCTGATCTGTGTGTTCATCTCACAGACTTATAACTTAGACTTCAGGAAGCAGTTTGCTAACACTCTTTTCGTGGAATCTCCAAAGTGATATTTGGGAGCCCATAGGGGCCCATGGTGAAAAAGGGAATATCCTCACATACTAACTAAAGAGAAGCTTTCTGAGAAACTGCATTGCCATCTGTGAATGCAACTCACAGAGTTACACGTTTCTCTTCACTGATCAGTTTGTTAGCACAGTTTTCTGGAAATCTGCAATTAGATACTTCATAGCGCAATGAACCTTACGATGACAAAGGAAATATCCACAGATGAAAACCAGAAAGAAGCTTTCTTAGAAACTTCTTGGTGATGTGTGAATACATCTCACAGAGTTACACTTATGTTTCGTGGAGCAGTCCATTAACACTGTCTTTGAGGAACCTGATAGGGGCTTCTTTGGATCACATTGAGGCCTAGGCTGATAAAGGAAATTTCATACCTTCAAAACGTGAAAGAAGCTTTTTGAGAAACTTCTTTCTGTTCTGTGTGTTCATCTCACAGACCTATAACTTAGACTTCAGGAAGCAGTTTGCTAACACTCTTTTCGTGGAATCTGGAAAGTGATATTTGGGAGCCCATAGGGGCCCAGGGTGAAAAAGGAAACATCCTCTCATAATAACTAAAGAGAAGCTTTCTGAGTAACTGCATTGGCATGTGTGAATGCAACTCACAGAGTTACACGTTTCTCTTCAGTGATCAGTTTGTTAGCACAGTTTTCTGGAAATCTGCAATTAGATACTTCATAGCGCAGTGAACCTTACGGTGACAAAGGACATAAACACAGATGAAAAGCAGAAAGAAACTTTCTTAGAAACTTCTTGGTGATGTGTGAATTCATCTCACAGAGTTACACTTAACTTTCGTGGAGCAGTCCATTAACACTGTCTTTGAGGAACCTGAGAAGGGCTTCTTTGGATCACATTGAGTCCTACGCTGATAAAGGAAATTTCATCCGTTCAAAACGTGAAAGAAGCTTTCTGAGAAACTTCTTTCTGATCTGTGTGTTCATCTCACAGACTTCTAACTTAGACTTCAGGAAGCAGTTTGCTAACACTATTTTCGTGGAATCTGCAAAGTGATATTTGGGAGCCCATAGGGGCCCATGGTGATAAAGTAAATATCCTCACATAATAACTATGGAGAAACTTTCTGAGAGATTGCTTTCTGATGTGTGACTTCATCACACAGAGTTCCACCCTTCCCTTCTTGGAACTGTTTGCTAACACTGTTGTCCTGGATACTGCAAAGGTATATTTGGGAGCACCTTGAGGGCTATGGTGAAAAAGGAAATATCTTCACATAATAACTAAAGAGAAGCTTTCTGAGAAACTGCATTGCCATGTGTGAATGCAACTCACAGAGTTACACGTTTCTCTTCAGTGATCAGTTTGTTAGCACAGATTTCTAGAAATCTGCAATTAGATACTTCATAGGGCAATGAACATAACAGTGACAAAGGAAATATCCACAGATGAAAAGTAGAAAGAAGCTTTCTTATAAACTTCTTGGTGATGTGTGAATTCATCTCATAAAGTTACACTTATGTTTCGTGGAGCAGTCCATTAACACTGTCTTGGAGGAACCTCAGAAGGGCTTCCTTAGATCGCATTGAGGCCTACATTGAGAAAGGAAAGTTCATCCGTTCAAAACGTGAAAGAAGCTTTCTGAGAAACTTCTTTCTCATCTGTGTGTTCATCTCACAGACTTATAACTTACACTTCAGGAATCAGTTTGCCAACACTCTTTTCGTGGAATCTGCAAAGTGATATTTGGGAGCCCATAGGGGCCCATGGTGAAAAAGGAAATATCTTCACATAATAACTATGGAGAAACTTTCTGAGAGATTGCTTTCTGATGTGTTACTTCATCACACAGAGTTCCACCCTTCCCTTCTTGGAACAGTTTGCTAACACTGTTGTCGTGGATTCTGCAAAGGTATATTTGGGAGCACATTGATGGCTATGGTGAAAAAGGAAATATCCTCACATTATAACTAAAGAGAAGCTTTCTGAGAAACTGAGAAACTGCATTGCCATATGTGAATGCAACTCACAGAGTTTCACGTTTCTCTTCAGTGATCAGTTTGTTAGCACAGTTTTCTGGAAATCTACAATTAGATCCTTCATAGCGCAATGAACCTTACGGTGACAAATTAAATATCCACAGATGAAAACCAGAAAGACGCTTTGTTAGAAACTTTTTGGTGATGTGTGAATTCATCTCACAGAGTTACACTTATGTTTCGTGGAGCAATCCATTCACACTCTCTTTGAGGAACATGAGTAGGGTTTCTTAGGATCACTTTCATTCCCACGTTGATAAAGGAAATTTCATCCGTTCAAAACGTGAAAGAAGCTTTCTGAGAAACTTCTTTCTGATCTGTGAGTTCATCTCACAGACTTGTACCTTAGACTTCAGGAAATAGTTTGCTAACATTCTTTTCGTGGAATGTGCAAAGTGATATTTAGGAGACCATAGGGGCCCATGGTGAAAAAGGAAATATCCTAACATAATAACTACGGAAAAACTTTCTGAGAGATTGCTTTCTGATGTGTGACTTCATCACACAGAATTTCACACTTCCATTCTTGGAACCGTTTGGTAACACTGTTGTCGTGGATTCTGCAAAGGTATATTTGGGAGCACATTGAGGGTTATGGTGAAAAAGGAAATATCCTCACATAATAACTAAAGAGAAGCTTTCTGAGAAACTACATTGCCATGTGTGAATGCAACTCACAGAGTTACACGTTTCTCTTCAGTGATCGGTTTGTTAGCACAGTTTTCTGGAAATCTGCAATTAGATACTTCATAGCGCAATGAACCTTACGGTGACAAAGGAAATATCGACAGATGCAAACTAGAAAGAAGCTATCTTAGAAACTTCTTGGTGATGTGTGAATTCATCTCACAGAGTTACACTTATGTTTCATGGAGCAGTCCATTAACACTCTCTTTGAGGAACATGAGAAGGGCTTCCTTGGATCGCATAGAGGCCTACTCTAATAAAGGATATTTCATCGGTTCAAAACGTGAAAGAACCTTTCTGAGAAACTTCTTTCTGATCTGTGAGTTCATCTCACAGACTTATAACTTAGACTTCAGGAAGCAGTTTGCTAACACTCTTTTCGTGGAATCTGCATTGTGATATTTGGGAGCCCATAGGGGCCCATGGTGAAAAAGAAAATATCTTCACATAATAACTATGGAGAAACTTTCTGAGAGATTGCTTTCTGATGTGTGACTTCATCACACAGAGTTCCACCCTTCCCTTCTTGGAACTGTTTGCTAACACTGTTGTCGTGGATTCTGCAAAGGTATATTTGGCAGCACCTTGAGGGCTATGGTGAAAAAGGAAATATCTTCACATAATAACTAAAGAGAAGCTTTCTGAGAAACTGCATTGCCATGTGTGAATGCAGCTCACAGAGTTACACGTTTCTCTTCAGTGATCAGTTTGTTAGCACAGTTTTCTGGAAATCTGCAGTTAGATACTTCATAGGGCCATGAACATTACAGTGACAAAGGAAATATCCACAGATGAAAAGTAAAAGAAGCTTTCTTATAAACTTCTTGGTGATGTGTGAATTCATCTCAAAGAGTTACACTTATGTTTCGTGGAGCAGTCCATTAACACTGTCGTTGAGGAACCTGAGAAGGGCTTCCTTGGATCGCATTGAGGCCTACGCAGATAAAGGAAATGTCATCCGTTCAAAATGCGAAAGAAGCTTTCTGAGAAACTTCTTTCTGATCGGTGTGTTCATCTCACAGGCTTGTAACTTAGACTTCAGGAAGCAGTTTGCTAACACTCTTTTCGTGGGATCTGGAAAGTGATATTTGGGAGCCCGTAGGGGCCCATGGTGAAAAAGGAAATATCCTCACATAATAAATACAGAGAAACTTTTTGAGAGATTGCTTTCTGATGTGTTACTTCATCACACAGAGTTCCACCCTTCCCTTCTTGGAACCGTTTGCTAACACTGTTGTCGTGGATTCTGCAAAGGTATATTTGGGAGCACATTGAGGGCGATGGTGAAAAAGGAAATATCCTCACATAATAACTAAAGAGAAGCTTTCTCAGAAACTGCATTGCCATGTGTGAATGCAACTCACAGAGTTACAAGTTTCTCTTCAGTGATCAGTTTGTTAGCGCAGCTTTCTGGAAATCTGCAATTAGATACTTCATAGCGCAATAAACATTACAGTGACAAAGGATAGATCCACAGATGAAAACCAGAAAGAAGCTTTCTTAGAAACTTCTTGGTGATGTGTGAATTCATCTCACAGAGTTACAATTAAGTTTCGTGGAGCAGTCCTTTAACATTGTCTTTGAGGAACCTGAGAAGGGCTTCTTTGGATCACATTGAGGCCTACGCTGATAAAGGAAATTTCATCGTTCAAAACGTGAAAGAAGCTTCCTAAGAAACTTCTTTCTGATCTGTGTGTTCATCTCACACACTTATAACTTAGACTTCAGGAAGCAGTTTGCTAACAGTCTTTTCATGGAATCTGGAAAGTGATATTGGGAGCCCATGGGGGCCAATGGTGAAAAAGGGAATATCCTCACATAATAACTAAAGAGAAGCTTTCTGAGAAACTGCATTGCCATGTGTGAATGCAACTCACAGAGTTACACGTTTCTTTTCAGTGTTTCAGTTTGTTAACACAGTTTTCTGGAAATCTGCAATTAGATAGCTTCATAGCGCAATGAACCTTACGTTGACAAAGGAAATATCCACAGATGAAAACCAGAAAGAAGCTTTCTTAGAGACTTCTTGGTGATGTGTGAATTCATCTCACAGAGTTACACTTAACTTTCGTGGAGTAGTCCATTAACACTGTCTTTGAGGAACCTGAGAAGGGCTTCTTTGGATCACATTGAGGCCTACGCTATAAAGGAAATTTCATCCGTTCAAAACGTGAAAGAAGCTTTCTCAGAAACTTCTTTCTGATCTGTGTGTTCATCTCACAGACTTATAACTTAGACTTCAGGAAGCAGTTTGCTAACACTCTTTTCGTGGAATCTCCAAAGTGATATTTGGGAGCCCATAGGGGCCCATGGTGAAAAAGGGAATATCCTCACATACTAACTAAAGAGAAGCTTTCTGAGAAACTGCATTGCCATCTGTGAATGCAACTCACAGAGTTACACGTTTCTCTTCAATGATCAGTTTGTTAGCACAGTTTTCTGGAAATCTGCAATTAGATACTTCATAGCGCAATGAACCTTACGATGACAAAGGAAATATCCACAGATGAAAACCAGAAAGAAGCTTTCTTAGAAACTTCTTGGTGATGTGTGAATACATCTCACAGAGTTACACTTATGTTTCGTGGAGCAGTCCATTAACACTGTCTTTGAGGAACCTGATAGGGGCTTCTTTGGATCACATTGAGGCCTAGGCTGATAAAGGAAATTTCATACCTTCAAAACGTGAAAGAAGCTTTTTGAGAAACTTCTTTCTGTTCTGTGTGTTCATCTCACAGACCTATAACTTAGACTTCAGGAAGCAGTTTGCTAACACTCTTTTCGTGGAATCTGGAAAGTGATATTTGGGAGCCCATAGGGGCCCAGGGTGAAAAAGGAAACATCCTCTCATAATAACTAAAGAGAAGCTTTCTGAGTAACTGCATTGGCATGTGTGAATGCAACTCACAGAGTTACACGTTTCTCTTCAGTGATCAGTTTGTTAGCACAGTTTTCTGGAAATCTGCAATTAGATACTTCATAGCGCAGTGAACCTTACGGTGACAAAGGACATAAACACAGATGAAAACCAGAAAGAAACTTTCTTAGAAACTTCTTGGTGATGTGTGAATTCATCTCACAGAGTTACACTTAACTTTTGTGGAGCAGTCCATTAACACTGTCTTTGAGGAACCTGAGAAGGGCTTCTTTGGATCACATTGAGTCCTACGCTGATAAAGGAAATTTCATCCGTTCAAAACGTGAAAGAAGCTTTCTGAGAAACTTCTTTCTGATCTGTGTGTTCATCTCACAGACTTCTAACTTAGACTTCAGGAAGCAGTTTGCTAACACTATTTTCGTGGAATCTGCAAAGTGATATTTGGGAGCCCATAGGGGCCCATGGTGATAAAGTAAATATCCTCACATAATAACTATGGAGAAACATTCTGAGAGATTGCTTTCTGATGTGTGACTTCATCACACAGAGTTCCACCCTTCCCTTCTTGGAACTGTTTGCTAACACTGTTGTCCTGGATACTGCAAAGGTATATTTGGGAGCAACTTGAGGGCTATGGTGAAAAAGGAAATATCTTCACATAATAACTAAAGAGAAGCTTTCTGAGAAACTGCATTGCCATGTGTGAATGCAACTCACAGAGTTACACGTTTCTCTTCAGTGATCAGTTTGTTAGCACAGATTTCTAGAAATCTGCAATTAGATACTTCATAGGGCAATGAACATAACAGTGACAAAGGAAATATCCACAGATGAAAAGTAGAAAGAAGCTTTCTTATAAACTTCTTGGTGATGTGTGAATTCATCTCACAAAGTTACACTTATGTTTCGTGGAGCAGTCCATTAACACTGTCTTGGAGGAACCTCAGAAGGGCTTCCTTAGATCGCATTGAGGCCTACATTGAGAAAGGAAAGTTCATCCGTTCAAAACGTGAAAGAAGCTTTCTGAGAAACTTCTTTCTCATCTGTGTGTTCATCTCACAGACTTATAACTTACACTTCAGGAATCAGTTTGCCAACACTCTTTTCGTGGAATCTGCAAAGTGATATTTGGGAGCCCATAGGGGCCCATGGTTAAAAAGGAAATATCTTCACATAATAACTATGGAGAAACTTTCTGAGAGATTGCTTTCTGATGTGTTACTTCATCACACAGAGTTCCACCCTTCCCTTCTTGGAACAGTTTGCTAACACTGTTGTCGTGGATTCTGCAAAGGTATATTTGGGAGCACATTGATGGCTATGGTGAAAAAGGAAATATCCTCACATTATAACTAAAGAGAAGCTTTCTGAGAAACTGAGAAACTGCATTGCCATATGAGAATGCAACTCACAGAGTTTCACGTTTCTCTTCAGTGATCAGTTAGTTAGCACAGTTTTCTGGAAATCTACAATTAGATTCTTCATAGCGCAATGAACCTTACGGTGACAAATTAAATATCCACAGATGAAAACCAGAAAGACGCTTTGTTAGAAACTTTTTGGTGATGTGTGAATTCATCTCACAGAGTTACACTTATGTTTCGTGGAGCAATCCATTCACACTCACTTTGAGGAACATGAGTAGGGTTTCTTAGGATCACTTTCATTCCCACGTTGATAAAGGAAATTTCATCCGTTCAAAACGTGAAAGAAGCTTTCTGAGAAACTTCTTTCTGATCTGTGAGTTCATCTCACAGACTTGTACCTTAGACTTCAGGAAATAGTTTGCTAACATTCTTTTCGTGGAATGTGCAAAGTGATATTTAGGAGACCATAGGGGCCCATGGTGAAAAAGGAAATATCCTAACATAATAACTACGGAAAAACTTTCTGAGAGATTGCTTTCTGATGTGTGACTTCATCACACAGAATTTCACACTTCCATTCTTGGAACCGTTTGGTAACACTGTTGTCGTGGATTCTGCAAAGGTATATTTGGGAGCACATTGAGGGCTAAGGTGAAAAAGGAAATATCCTCACATAATAACTAAAGAGAAGCTTTCTGAGAAACTACATTGCCATGTGTGAATGCAACTCACAGAGTTACACGTTTCTCTTCAGTGATCAGTTTGTTAGCACAGTTTTCTGGAAATCTGCAATTAGATACTTCATAGCGCAATGAACCTTACGGTGACAAAGGAAATATCGACAGATGCAAACTAGAAAGAAGCTATCTTAGAAACTTCTTGGTGATGTGTGAATTCATCTCACAGAGTTACACTTATGTTTCATGGAGCAGTCCATTAACACTCTCTTTGAGGAACATGAGAAGGGCTTCCTTGGATCACATAGAGACCTACTCTAATAAAGGATATTTCATCGGTTCAAAACGTGAAAGAACCTTTCTGAGAAACTTCTTTCTGATCTGTGAGTTCATCTCACAGACTTATAACTTAGACTTCAGGAAGCAGTTTGCTAACACTCTTTTCGTGGAATCTGCAATGTGATATTTGGGAGCCCATAGGGGCCCATGGTGAAAAAGAAAATATCTTCACATAATAACTATAGAGAAACTTTCTGAGAGATTGCTTTCTGATGTGTGACTTCATCACACAGAGTTCCACCCTTCCCTTCTTGGAACTGTTTGCTAACACTGTTGTCATGGATTCTGCAAAGGTATATTTGGCAGCACCTTGAGGGCTATGGTGAAAAAGGAAATATCTTCACATAATAACTAAAGAGAAGCTTTCTGAGAAACTGCATTGCCATGTGTGAATGCAGCTCACAGAGTTACACGTTTCTCTTCAGTGATCAGTTTGTTAGCACAGTTTTCTGGAAATCTGCAATTAGATACTTCATAGGGCCATGAACATTACAGTGACAAAGGAAATATCCACAGATGAAAAGTAAAAGAAGCTTTCTTATAAACTTCTTGGTGATGTGTGAATTCATCTCAAAGAGTTACACTTATGTTTCGTGGAGCAGTCCATTAACACTGTCGTTGAGGAACCTGAGAAGGGCTTCCTTGGATCGCATTGAGGCCTACGCTGATAAAGGAAATTTCATCCGTTCAAAATGCGAAAGAAGCTTTCTGAGAAACTTCTTTCTGATCGGTGTGTTCATCTCACAGCTTCTAACTTAGACTTCAGGAAGCAGTTTGCTAACACTCTTTTCGTGGAATCTGCAAAGTGATATTTGGGAGCCTATAGGGGCCCAAGCTGAAAAAGGAATTATCCACACATAATAACAACAGAAAAACTTTCTGAGAGATTGCTTTCTGATGTGTTACTTCATCACACAGAGTTCCACCCTTCCCTTCTGGGAACCGTTTGCTAACACTGCTTTCGTGGATCCTGCAAAGGATATTTGGGAGCACATTGAGGGCTATGGTGAAAAAGGAAATATCCTCACATAATAAGTAAAGAGAAGCTTTCTGAGAAACTGCATTGCCATGTGTGAATGTAACTCACAGAGTTACACGTTTCTCTTCAGTGATCAGTTTGTTAGCACAACTTTCTGGAAATCTGCAATTAGATACTTCATAGCGCAATGAACCTTACGGTGACAAAGGAAATATCCACAGGTGAAAACTAGAAAGAAGCTTTCTTAGAAACTTCTTGGTGATGTGTGAATTCATCTCACAGAGTTACACTTATGTTTCGTGGAGCAGTACATTAACACTGTCTTTGAGGAACCTAAGAAGGGCTTCCTTGGATTGCATTGAGGCCTACGCTGATAAAGGAAACTTCAGCCGTTCAAAACGTGAAAGAAGCTTCCTGAGAAACTTCTTTCTGATCTGTGAGTTCATCTCAAAGACTTATAACTTAGACTTCAGGAAGCAGTTTGCTAACACTCTTTTCGTGGAATCTGCAAAGTGATATTTGGGAGCCCATAGGGTCCCATGGTGAAAAAGGAAATATCCTCACATAATAACTATGGAGAAACTTTCTAAGAGATTGCTTTTGATGTGTTATTTCATCACACAGAGTTCCACCCTTCCCTTCTTGGAATAGCTTGCTAACACTGTTGTCGTGGATTCTGCAAAGGCATATTTGGGAGCACATTGAGGGCTATGGTGAAAAAGGAAATATCCTCACATGATAACTAAAGTGAAGCTTTCTGAGAAACAGCATTGCCATGTGTGAATGCAACTCACAGAGTTACACGTTTCTCTTCAGTGATCAGTTTGTTACCACAGTTTTCTGGAAATCTGCAATTCGATACTTCACAGCGCAAGGAACCTTCCGGTGACAAAGGAAATATCCATAGATGAAAACTAGAAAGAAGCTCTCTTAGAACCTTTTTGGTGATGTGTGAATTCATCTCACAGAGATAAACTTATGTTTCGTGGAGCAGTCCATTAACACTGTCTTTGAGGAACCTGAGAAGGGTTTCCTTGGATCGCATTGATTCCGACGCTGATAAAGGAAATTTCCTCCGTTCAAACGTGAAACAGCTTTCTGAGAAACGTCTTTCTAATCTGTGAGTTCATCTCACAGACTTATAACTAAGACTTCAGGAAGCAGTGTGCTAACACTCTTTTAGTTCTTATGTGAGGAATATTCCTTTTTCACCTTAGCCCTCTCTGTCTCCCAATATCCCTTTGCAGAATCCACGACCACAGTGTTAGCAAACGGTTCCAAAAAGGGAAGGGTGGAAATCTGTGTGATTGAAGATAACCTGAGAAGCAATCTCTCAGAAAAGTTTCTCGTATTTTATTTATGTGAGGATATTTCCTTTTTCCCCCTGGGCCCCTATGGGCTCCCAAATATCACTTTGCAGATTCCACG
>NC_044560.1:96628885-96726531 GCF_007565055.1 Rhinopithecus roxellana | reverse complement strand
GGGGCAGAGAATTTATATGAAAAGTAACAGAGCTGTTAAAAAGAAAATGATGTTCAGAGAAGAAACAACAAATCAATTTTACCACAGTTGTTTTTGAGAATCAATGTTTTCAAAGGTCAAATCAAATTTTTTTCATGAAAAATTGTATATACAGTGGTGATTAAAATTAAAGGCCTCTGTCTTTTACAGAGTTTATACTGTAGAATTTGGAAAATAAAAACAATTAGAGAATAAATAATCCCTTATATAATGCTGGTAGGATAAGTGGTACAATAAGACCTGTGATACAAGGTAATTGATACTACAACCTATTTATATTTGTACTGTTTGTCTTCAAAATAAATACTCTTCTTCACTTCAAATTCCTATATTTTATGAAAGATTTTTTCAGGCTGGGCGTGGTGGCTCAAGCCTGTAATCCCAGCACTTTGGGAGGCCGAGACGGGTGGATCACAAGGTCAGGAGATCAAGACCATCCTGGGTAACACAGTAAAACCCCGTCTCTACTGAAAAATACAAAAACACTAGCCGGGCGAGGTGGCGGTGCCTGTAGTCCCAGCTACTCGGGAGGCTGAGGCAGGAGAATGGCATGAACCCGGGAGGCAGAGCTTGCAGTGAGCGGAGATCCGGCCACTGCACCCCAGCCTGGGCGACAGAGCGAGGCTCTGTCTCAAAAAAAAAAAAAAAAAAAAAAAAAAAAAAAAAAAAAAAAAGAAAGATTTTTTGATAGTAATTGCACTTATAATGATTTTAATAAGTATTAACTCCCTTATATTGAGATTTGACGGGATATTAATGGCTTTTTCACATTCTTCATGTTTGTAAATCTTTCCACCTGTATAAATTCTTTTCTGTGGAATAAACTGTGAACATTGGTTAAAAGTTTTGCCACATTCTTCACATTTGTAGGAGTATTCTCCAGTATAAATGATCTTACCTGCCATCAAGCATGAGAACCATTTAAAGTCTTTGTCACGTACTTCACATTTATAAAGTTTGTTACCAGCATAATTTCTCTTATGTTTAGATAAGTTTGAGGTGTTTTGAAACGCATTGTCACATCGTTCAGGTTTGTAGTTTATCTCCAGTATGAAGTATCTTATATCTGTTAAGAATTGAGGACTTGGGTGTGAAGCAAAGATGGCCGAATAGGAACAGCTCCAGTCTCCAATTCCCAGCGCGAGCGACACAGAAGACCGGAGATTTCTGCATTTTCAACTGAGGTACTGGGGTCATCTCACTACGGAGTGCCGGACAATCGATGCTGCTCAGCTGCTACAGCCCAACCAGCGAGAGCTGAAGCAGGGGGAGGCATCGCCTCACCTGGGAAGCGCAAGGGGGAAGGGAATCCCTTTTCCTAGCCAGGGGAACTGAGACACACAACACCTGGAAAATCGGGTAACTCCCACCCCAATACTGTACTTTAAGCAAACGGGCACAACAGGAGATTATACCCACACCTGGCCGGGAGGGTCCTACGGCCATGGAGCCTCCCTCATTGCTAGCACAGCAGTCTGCGATCTAACCGCAAGGCAGCAGCGAGGCTGGGGGAGGGGCGCCCGCCATTGCTGAGGCTTAAACAAAGCCGCTGGAAAGCTCGAACTGGGTGGAGCTCACAGCAGCTCAAGAAAACCTGCCTGTCTCTGTAGACTCCACCTCTGGGGACAGGGCATAGCTAAAAAACAACAACAAAAAAAGCAGCAGCAACCTGCGCAGACACAAACGACTCTGTCTGACGGCTTTGAAGAGAGCAGTGGATCTCCCAACACGGAGGTTGATATCCGAGAACGGACAGACTGCCTGCTCAAGTGGGTCCCTGACCCCTGAGTAGCCTAACTGGGAGACATCCCCCGCTAGGGGCAGTCTGACACCCCACACCTCACAGGGTGGAGTACACCCCTGAGAGGAAGCTTCCAAAGTAAGAATCAGACAGGTACACTGGCTGTTCAGCAATATTCTACCTTCTGCAACCTCTGCTGCTGATACCCAGGCAGACAGGGTCTGGAGTGGACCTCAAGCAATCTCCAACAGACCTACAGCTGAGAGTCCTGACTATTAGAAGGAAAACTATCAAACAGGAAGGACACCTATACCAAAACCCCATCAGTACGTCACCATCATCAAAGACCAGAGGCAGATAAAACCACAAAGATGGGGAAAAAGCAGGGCAGAAAAGCTGAAAATTCAAAAAATAAGAGCGCATCTCCCCCTGCAAAGGAGCGCAGCTCATCGCCAGCAACAGATCAAAGCTGGTCAGAGAATGACTTTGATGAGATGAGAGAAGAAGGCTTCAGTCCATCAAACTTCTCGGAGCTAAAGGAGGAATTACGTACCCAGAGCAAAGAAACTAAAAATCTTGAAAAAAGAGTGGAAGAATTCATAGCTAGAATAATTAATGCAGAGAAGGTCATAAACGAAATGACAGAGATGGAAACCATGACACGAGAAATACGTGACAAATGCACAAGCTTCAGTAACCGACTCGATCAACTGGAAGAAAGAGTATCAGCAATTGAGGATCAAATGAATGAAATGAAGTGAGAAGAGAAACCAAAAGAAAAAAGAAGAAAAAGAAATGAACAAAGCCTGCAAGAAGTATGGGATTATGTGAAAAGACCAAATCTACGTCTGATTGGGGTGCCTGAAAGTGAGGGGGAAAATGGAACCAAGTTGGAAAACACGCTTCAGGATATCATCCAGGAGAACTTCCCCAATCTAGTAGGGCAGGCCAACATTCAAATTCAGGAAATACAGAGAACATCACAAAGATACTCCTCGAGAAGAGCAACTCCAAGACACATAATTGCCAGATTCACCAAAGTTGAAATGAAGGAAAAAATCTTAAAGGCAGCCAGAGAGAAAGGTCGGGTTACTCACAAAGGGAAGCCCATCAGACTAACAGCAGACCTCTCAGCAGAAACTCTACAAGCCAGAAGAGAGTGGGGGCCAATACTCAACATTCTTAAAGAAAAGAATTTTCAACTCAGAATTTCATATCCAGCCAAACTAAGTTTCATAAGTGAAGCAGAAATAAAATCCTTTACAGATAAGCAAATGCTTAGAGATTTTGTCACCACCAGGCCTGCCTTACAAGAGACCCTGAAGGAAGCCCTAAACCTGGAAAGGAACAACTGGTACCTGCCATTGCAAAAACATGCCAAAATGTAAAGACCATCGAGGCTAGGAAGAAACTGCATCAACTAACGAGCAAAATAACCAGTTAATATCATAATGGCAGCATCAAGTTCACACATAATAATATTAACCTTAAATGTAAATGGACTAAATGCTCCAGTTAAAAGATACAGACCGGCAAACTGGATAAAGAGTCAAGACCCATCAGTCTGCTGTATTCAGGAGATCCATCTCACATGCAGGGACATACATAGGCTCAAAATAAAGGGATGGAGGAAGATCTACCAAGCAAATGGAGAACAAAAAAAAGCAGGGGTTGCAATCCTAGTCTCTGATAAAATAGACTTTAAACCATCAAAGACCAAAATTGACAAAGAAGGCCATTACATAATGGTAAAGGGATCAATTCAACAGGAAGAGCTCACTATCCTAAATATATATGCACCCAATACAGGAGCACCCAAATTCATAAAGCAAGTCCTTAGAGACTTACAAAGAGACTTAGACTCCCATACAATAATATTGGGAGACTTCAGCACTCCACTGTCAACATTAGACAGATCAACGAGACAGAAAGTTAACAAGGATATCCAGTAATTGAACCCATCTCTGCACCAAGCAGACCTAATAGACATCTATAGAACTCTCCACGCCAAATCAACAGAATATACATTCTTCACATTTGTAGAAATTATTTCTAGTATTAATTCTTTTATGTTGAGTTAAGTGTAAAAGTATGCAAAATGATTTTCCACATTGGTTACTTTTGAAAGTATTCTTTCCAGTATTTCTCTTTTTTTTTCACTGTATTTTTTGTTTTTTTATTTTATTTTTTATTTTTTTAAATTATACTTTAAGTTCTAGGGTACATGTGCATAACGTGCAGGTTTGTTACATATGTATACTTGTGCCATGTTGGTGTGCTGCACCCATCAACTCGTCAGCACCCATCAACTTGTCATTTACATCCGGTATAACTCCCAATGCAATCCCTATCCCCTCCCCCCTCTTTCCAGTATTTCTTATCTTATGTGCATTAGCATTTGAAAATTGATGAAAGGCTTTCACATATTTACCACATTGAGATATTTTGCTCTGGGTAGTTGTCAAACATTAGTTAAGTCCATTATAACTTCTTTGTGCACCTTACACTCACCCACACTTTTACAGCCATTTCTTAACTATAAATTGTCATGTCCACATTTTCTGTATCTTCTCAGTATTACCTTTTGGAAAGAATGTTTTATGCCCTGCTCTGGGCAAAGGTCTTGGGCAAAATGAGAACACATAACTGAAAGAAATAAAAAAAACAAGTACTCCACTTACTAGACTCAGATGAGTATAGTTCACAAATCTAACCTTTAAAATTATACAAACTACATGAACAAGATGGCATCGTGGAACACCACAGGCCTTAATTTCTTCATAGGCATATAAATGTATCAAAAACATACAGACTAAAAAAATTTGTGGAAATTTTACAACTGGGTTAAGTGTGTGTGCAGTACCCTAGGTGAGTACAATGCAAAGAGCCAAATAGAAAGAAAAGTGTGTTACATTCACCCAACACAGCTGTTTCTGCTCCCCAATGTAACATAGTGCCTTTAGAAGTAAACTGCTAACTCCTGGTTTTTATTTTAAATACAAGTAAAACGTTGGCACATCCATCTTTATTTACGGCTTTTAGGGGCCTTTTCAGACACTGGTTTCTATCTCTAATGACAAAGTGCTGAATGAAATGGTGATACACTTTGGAATGACAGTTTGGGTCTGCTGAGACCAGAGGTAAATGTTACAGCAGCAGAGAGACTGCAGTACCACAGACAGGGGAACAGGTGTAGCAAATGAAGACTACTAAGAGGAAAGATGAATAAACTTCTTTAACTAAAAATTAAATATCATGCACGTCCGTGTGAAGAGACCACCAAACAGGCTTTGTGTGAGCAACATGGCTGTTTATTTCACCTTGGTGCAGGCGGGCTGAGTCCGAAAAGAGAGTCAGCGAAGGGAGATAAGGGTGGGGCCGTTTTATAGGATTTGCGTAGGTAAGGGAAATTACTGTCAAAGGGGGGTTGTTCTCTGGTGGGCAGGAGTGGGGGTCACAAGGTGGTCAGTGGGGGAGCTTTTTGAGCCAGGATGAGCCAGGAAAAGGAATTCCACAAGATAATATCATTGCTTAAGGCAAGGACCAGCTGTTTTAACTTCTTTTGTGGTGGAATGTCATCAGTTAAGATGAGGCAGGGCATTTGCATTTCTTTGGTGATTCTTCAGTTACTTCAGGCCATCTGGGTGTGTACATGCAAGTCACAGGGGATGCGATGGCTTGGCTTGGGCTCAGAGGCCTGACAATAAACACCAAATTTCAGACAAGACGCATCATAGGAACATGTTTGAAAGACACTCAGAATCTCTAGCGAAGACAATTGTTTTCAGACTATGCCAGGACAAAGTTATGTGATAAAGATTGTGACAGGTAACTTTTTAAAATATGTCCAAATATCAATTAAAGATTACAATGTATACAAAACAGGGCAATACATTCCCATTTTCAGAAAAAAAAAAACCTTTAAAAAAAGAAAATAAATTGGGCCCAGTGAAGTGGCTCACACCTATAATCCCAGCAGTTTGGAAGACAGCGAAGGGTGGATAGTTTGAGCCTAGGAGGCCAGCATGGGCAACATGGTGAAACTCTCCCTCTATTAAAAATTTGTAACTATGCTGCAATTATTATGAACACGCAAATGACTATGCAAATAACTCTTCGTATGACCACGTATGTTAAAGTTTATATATGTGCTGCATTGTTTTTTATTAGTCTATGTTTTTACTTTTATACTTACACCAAATTGTTTTAATTTTGCAGATATGTAATAAGTTTTTAAATCAGGAACTGTAATGCCTTTAACATTGTTTCTTTCTTTGAAGATTGTTGGGTATTTTATTGTCTCATTGGATTCCGTATACTTTTGGAGTTGCTGTTTCTATTTCTTCAAAATTTACTGTGAATTTTTAAAGAATATTTCATTAAATCTGTAGGTTACCTTGAACAGTATGGATATCTTCAAAATATTTATCTCAACCTTTGAACAGGAGCATGCTCATAAGTGTGTTTATATCTGAATATTAATAATTTTTTTCAGTTTTTTTCTATTATTGTTTCATACTCTCATTTCATTTTGGTCATAGAAAGTAATCCATAAAAATTTAGTTTTAAAAATTATGTTAAGACTTCATTTTGGCCTAACAGGTGGTCTTTCAAGGAGAATGTTTTATGAGCTGTTGGGAAGGGTGTGTATCCTGATGTTGTTGAGGAGTGTTCTCCATACCTCTGTTATTAATGATTGTTTTAACTTGTCTTCAAGTTCTCTGTTGTCTTGCTATTATTCTGTCTTGTTTTATTTTTATTATACAAATTGGGGTATTGAAATATGCTACTGTAGGCTGGGTGCCATGACTCACACCTGTAACCCCAGGACTTCAGGAGGACGAGGCAGGCAGACCACAAGGTCAAGAGATCGAGATCATCCTGGCCAACATGATGAAACCCTGTCTCTACTAAAAACACAAAAATTAGCTGGGGGTGGTTGTGTGCATCTGTAGTCCCAGCTACTCAGGAGGCTGAGACAGGAGAATCACTTGAACATGGGAGATGGAGGTTGCAGTGAGCCGAGATTGTGCCACTGCACTCCAGCCTGGTGACAGAGCAAGACTCCATCTCAAAAAAAAAAAAAAAAAAAAAAAAAAACAAAAAAAAAAAAACAGAAAAGAAAAAGAAAAGAAATACGCTACTGTAATTATATTGTTCTCTATGTTTCTTCAATTCTGTCAATATTTGGCTTATATGTTTTGCAAACCTAATGTGAGATAAACACACACACACACACACACACATACAAATTTGTTATAGGTTCCCAGTAAATAAATCTATTATTGTTTAATGACTTGTTGTGTCTCTGTGGAGTTTTGACTTAAAATACATTTTATAAAATATGACAGTTTTTGACTTAAAATACAGCTCAAGGCTGGGTGTGGTGGCTCATGCCTGTAAAACTTTGGGAGGCCAGGGTGAGTGGATCACAAGGTCAAGAGATCGAGATTATCCTGGCCAACATGATGAAAACCCATCTTGATTAAAAATACAAAAATTAGCTAGCCACGGTAGTGTGTGCCCGTAGTTCCAGATACTCAGAAGGCTGAGGCAGAAGAATCTCTTGAACCCCAGAGGTGGAGGTTGCAGAGAGACGAGATCACAACACTGCACTCCAGCCTGGCAACAGAGCAAGACTCCATCTCTAAATAAATAAAGATACAGCTAAAGTAACATTATTTTGACCTCTTCTGCTCTCATTTAATTAATATTTGCATGGAATATCTACATCCATCTTGCCACTATCAGTCTTTTTTATCATTAGATCTAATCTCTGCTGACTCTATTATACAAAGGCAAGTTGGATCTTGGTTTTTACAATTATCTAATTCCTTTATTAAAAGTATGTCTCTTAATTAGGAAGTTAATTTTATATACATGTTTAAATAATTTTCTGAAGCAGAAAGACTTAATAATGTTATTTTATCATTTTATTTGTGTTAGGCAGGGACCCAGACCAGACATGGAGGCACCACTCAGCATAGCAGGCCCTTTGTTCCAGCAGGCCCTTTGTTTCGAGACTTCCCTCCCTCTTTGAACACACCATCAGACTCACATACATCAGAGGTTGCAGCTGGGCAGCCACACTCCCCCATGACCTGCAGCTCACCTGCATTCCACAAGTTCATAAACAGCAGTTTCGGTTAACAGTTTCCAAAGACCCCTTCCTTGTGACACTTACTCAACTCCTGCTCTAATAGTTTCAAGACCCCCCCAGGCCCTGTTTGCACAACCAGCTTCCCTACCTCTCAGGCTATAAGAAGCCCCTACCCTCCTCCCTCAGTGCGACTTCCTCAGCCCACGCCTTTGGACTGAGGAACCTCGCCTGCAAGCCATAATAAAAGGCTATTCTCCCTGCCATTTGCCTTGTGTCTTCGTTCCTGGTTCGGCTACAGCCTCAGTTTACCTTTACAATTTGATTGTTGTATCTTTGTCTCTCATTTTCTCTCTTTGAGTCTTCCTTTCTGTCATTTTGATTCCTGTATTGATATACTTTACTTTATTCTTATTTTGTTTTGCTTATCTGTATTTTTTGTGATACCCTGAGAATCACATAAATCTGTACAGGATATAACAATATATTTTAATCTGGTAGAAGATGAATTTCAGTTGCATACAAATATTTTTCTCTCAAAGTTTTTATTATTTTCTAAATTTTTTTGAAACTATAGAAAATACTTAAAAATGTTTTCTGCACTATTATGGTTATGCTAAGAAATTCCATTTTTTTGGTATGTGCATATCTATCCAAGAAAATAATGCCCTTTTTATTTTTTTTGGCTGGGTTCAGTGGCTGACACCTGTAATCCCAGCATTTTCAGAGGCCAAGGTGGGAAGATCAAGAGGCTAGGAGAAATGACATCTCTATTAAAAATACAAAAAATTACCCAGGCATGGTGGCGGGCACCTGTAATCTCAGCTACTTGGGAGGCTGAGGCTGGAGAATTGCTTGAAACTGGAAGGCAGAGGTTGCAGTGAGCTGAGATCATGCCACTGCACTCCAGCCTGGGCAACAAGAGTGAAACTCCATCTCAAAAAAAAAAAAAAAAACAAATATATATATATATATATATAATGTATATTTTTATATGATTATGTGTCATTTTCTTGAGTCATTTTATTTCAGTAAAAGAAACTGCCTTCAGCATTTTTTTTAAAAATTATACTTTAAATTCTGAGATACATGTACAGAATGTGCAGGTTTGTTACACAGGTATACACATGCCATGATGGTTTGCTGAAACCATCAGCCCATCATCTACATTAGGTATTTCTCCTAATGCTATCCCTCTCCCAGCCCCTGAGTGTGATGCTCCCCTCCCTGTGTCCATGTGTTCTCATTGTTCAACTTCCACTTATGAGTGAACATGCTGTGTTTGGTTTTCTGTTCTTGTGTTAGTTTGCTGAGAATGATGGTTTCCAGTTTCATCCATGTCCTGGCAAAGCACATGAACTCATCCTTGTTTATGGCTGCATAGTATTCCATTGTGTATAAGTGCCACATGCTCTTTATCCAGTCTGTCACTGATGGGCACTTGGGTTGGTTCCACGTCTTTGCTATTGTGAATAGTGCTGTGTCTTTACTGTAGAAAGATTTATAATCTTTTGGGTATATACCCACTAATCGGATTGCTGGGTCAAATGGTATTTCTGATTCTAGATCCTTGAGGAATCACCACACTGTCTTCCACAATGGCTGAACTAATTTACACTCCCACCAACAGTGTGAAAATGTTCCTATTTATCCACATCCTCTCCAGTATCTGTTGTTTCCTGACTTTTTAATGATTGTCATTCAAACTGTTGTGAGATGGTATCTCATTGTGGTTTTGATTTGCATTTCTCTAATGACCAATGATGATGAATTGTTTTCATACATTTATTAGCCACATAAATGTCTTCTTTTCAGAAGCGTCTGTTCATATCCTTTGCCCACTTTTTGATGAGTTTTTTTTTTAATTTTTTCATGTAAATTTGTTTAAGATCTTTGTAGATTCTGGATATTAGCCCTTTGTCAGATGAATAAATTGCAAAATTTTCTCCCCCTTTCTGTAGGTTGCCTGTTCACTCTGACGATAGTTTCTTTTGCTGTGCAGAAGTTCTTTAGTTTAATTAGGTCCCATTTGTCAATTTTGGCTTTTGTTGCCATTGCTTTTGGTGTTTTAGTCATGAAGTCTTTGCCTATGCTTATGTCCTGAATGGTATTGCCTAGGTTTTCTTCTAGGGTTTTTATGGTTTGGGGTGTTACATTTAAGTCTGTAATCTAGCTTGAGTTAATTTTTGTATAAAGCATAAGGAAGTGGTCCAGTTTCAGTTTTCTGCATATGGCTAGCCTGTTTTCCCACCACCATTTGTTAAAGAGGGATCCTTTGCCCATTCCTTGTTTTTTTCAGGTTTGTCAAAGATCAGATGGTTGTAGATGTGTGGTGTTATTTCTGAGGTCTAGGTTCTGTTTCATTGGTCTATATATCTATTTTGATACCAGTACCATACTGTTTTGGTTACGGTAGCCTTGTAGCATAATTTGAAGTCAGGTAGCATGATGCCTCCAGCTTTGTTCTTTTTGCTTAGGATTGTCTTGGTTATATGAGCTTTTATTTGGTTCTATATTAAATTTAAAGTAGTTTGTTCTAATTCTGTGAAGAAAGTCCACGGTAGCTTGATGGGAATAGCATTGAATCTATAAATTACTTTAGGCAGTATGGCCATTTTCATGATATTGATTCTTCCTATCCATGAGCATGGAATGTTTATCCATTTGTTTGTGTCCTCTCTTATTTCCTTGAGCAGTAGTTTGTAGTTCTCTTTGAAGAGGTCATTCACATCCCTTGTAAGTTGTATTCCTAGGTACTTTATTCTCTTTGAAGCAATTGTGAGCAGGAGTTCACTCATGGTTTGGCTTTGTGTTTGTCTACTATTGGTGTATAGGAAAGTTGTAATTTTTGCGCATTGATTTTGTATCCTGAGACTTTGCTGAAGTTGCTTATCAGCTTAAGGAGATTTGAGGCTGAGATGATAAACTTTTCCTTTATTTATTTATTTTTTTTCTTGAGACGGAGTCTCGCTCTGTCGCCCAGGCTGGAGTGCAGTGGCCAGATCTCAGCTCGCTGCAAACTCCGCCTTCTGGATTTACGCCATTCTCCTGCCCCAGCCTCCCAAGTATCTGGGACTACAGGTGCCCACCACCACGCCCGGCTAGTTTTTGTATTTTATTAGTAGAGACGGGGTTTCACGGTGTTAGCCAGGATGGTCTCAATCTCCTGACCTCGTGATCCTCCCGTCTCAGCCTCCCAAAGTGCTGGGATTACAGGCTTGAGCCACCACGCCCTGCAAAATTTTCCAAATATACAATCATGTCATCTGCAAACAGAGACGATTTGACTTCCTCTTTTCCTATTTGAATACCCATTGTTTCTTTCTCTTGCCTGATTGCCCTGGTCAGAACTTCCAACACTATGTTGAATAGGAGTGGTGAGAGAAGGCACCCTTGTCTTGTGCTAGTTTTCAAAGGGAATGCTTCCAGCTTTTGCCCATTCAGTATGATATTAACTGTGGGTTTGCCATAAATAGTCCTTATTATTTTGAGATACGTTCCATCAATACCTAGTTTATTGAGAGTTTTTAGCATGAATGGGATGTTGAATTTTATCGAAGGCCTTTTCTGCATCTATGGAGATAATCATGTGGTTTTTGTTATTGATTCTGTTTATGTCATGGATTACATTTATTGATTTGTGTATGTTGAATCAGCCTTGCATCCCAGGGATAAAGCCAACTTGATTGTGGTGGACAGGCTTTTTGATGTGCTGCCAGATTCAGTTTACCAGTATTTTATTGAGGATTTTTGCATCCATGTTCATCAGGGATATTGGCCTGAAATATCCTTTTTTTGTTGTGTCTCTGCCCGGTTTTGGTATCAGGATGATGCTGGCCTCATAAAATGAGTTAGGGAGGAGTCCCTCTTTTTCTATTGTTTGGAATAGTTTCAGAATTGGTACCAGCTCCTCTCTCTGGTAGAATTCGGCTGTGAATCCATCTGGTCCCAGGCATTTTTTGGTTGGTAGGCTATTAATTACTGCCTCAATTTTAGAACTTGCTATTGGTTTATTCAGATATCCGACTTCTTCCTTGTTTAATCTTGGGAGGGTGTATGTGTCCAGGAATTTATCCATTTCTTCCAGATTTTCTAGTTTATTTACTTAGAGGTGTTTATAGTATTATCTGATGGTAGTTTGTATTTCTGTGGGATCAGTGGTGATATTCCCTTTATCATTTTTATTGTCTATTTGATTCTTCTCTCTTTTCTTCTTTATTAGCATGGCTAGTTGTCTATTTTGTTGATCATTTCAAAAAACCAGCTCCTGGATTCATTGGTTTTTTGAAGGCTTTTTTGTGTCTCTATCTCCTTCAGTTCTGCTCTGATCTTAGTTATCTTCTGCTAGGTTTTGAATTTGTTTATTCTTGCTTCTCTAGTTCTTTTAATTGTGATTTTAGGGCATTGATTTTAGATCTTTCCTGCTTTCTCTTGTGAACATTTAGTGCTATAAATTTTCCTCTAGACACTACTTTGTCTGTGTTCCAGAGATTCTGGTATGTTGTGTCTTTGTTCTCATTGGTTTCAAAGAGCTTATTTATTTCTGCCTTCATTTTGTTATTTACTCAGTAGTCATTCTGGAGCAGGTTGTTCAGTTTCCATGTAGTTGTGCGGTTTTGAGTGAGTTTCTTAATCCAGAGTTTTAATTTGATTGCACTGTGGTCTGAGAGACTGTTTGTTATGATTTCTGTTCTTTTGCATTTGCTGAGGAGTGTTTCACTTCCAATTACGTGGTCAATTTTAGAATAAGTGGGATGCTTTTCAGCATTCTTTATATGTAGGGCATATGCAGTGCCAGTGTGCTTTTTCAAAATTTGGTTATTTTGAAAGGGTTTTCTCTTTTTATTTGGCAGGACAGATTTGCTGATGGTATTATTCTAACTTAAAAGTAAAAGTAAAACAGGAAAACCCAAAAGTATATAAAAATTAAACACAAGAACTGGGCACCATGGCTCACGCCTGTAATCCCAGCACTTTGGGAGGCCGAGGTGGCTGGAATACCTAATGTCAAGAGTTTGAGACCAGAGTGACCAACATGATGAAACCCCGTGTCTACTAAAAATACAAAAAAAAATTAGCCAGACATGATGGTGGGTGCCTGTAATCCCAACTATTCAGGAGACTGAATCAGGAGAATCACTTGAACCCAGAAGGTAGAGGTTGCGCTGAGCCGAGATCATGCCACTGCACTCCTGCCTCGATGACACAGTGAGGCTCTATCTCAAAAAAAAAAAAAAAAAAAAATATATATATATATATATATATATATATAGCAAGATTCTTTGGGAGGCCGAGGCGGGTGGATCACCTGAAGTCAGGAGTTCAAGACCAGCCTTCCCAACATGGCGAAACCCTGTCTCTACTAAAACTACAAAAAATTAGCTGGGAGTGGTGGCAGGTGCCTGTAATCCCAGCTACTCGGGAGGCTGAGGCAGGAGAATTGCTTGAACCCAGGAGGCGGAGGTTGCGGTGAGCCAAGAATTTGCCAGTGCACTCCAGCCTGGGTGACAAGAGTGAGACTCCATCTCAAAATAAATAAATAAATAAATAAATAAATAAATAAATAAATAAATCACTAACATATTCTTGCTCAAGAGTCAAAAAATTTAATTTTGTTAAGATGTCAATACAACCTATAGTGGTAAACAAATTCGACGTAATTTCTATAAAAATGCTAACAGCACAGGTTTTTTAAACAGAAATATTCTTTAAAGTTTTTAAATTTGATTATGAACTATAACTAGCCAAACACCCATGAAAAAGAGCAGCCAATATACGTTCTCATTTCAAAACATATTAAAAGCTATAACAAAACAATGTAGTACTGACACAAAGACAGATAAACAGATGAAAAATCAGAATAGGGAGCCCAGAAATGAACCCGTCTGTAAATAAGTGATCTTCCACAAAGCTGCCACGAGCACACAATAGAGAAAAGATAATATCTTCAAAAATTAATGCTGAAAACTGAGTATCTGCAATGATAAAGCTGGATTCTTTCCTTGAACCATACGCAAAAAAAAAATTAAATAAAATACTTAGATATAAAAAATAGCTAACAAATCTCTTAAAAAAAACATGGAGGAAAGACGTGACATTGGCCTTGGAATCATTTTCTTAAATGACATTAAATGCATAAGCAACAAAGAAAAGAACAGAAAAATTTAACTGAAATATACTTAGAAATTTTTGAACATCAAAAAAAAATTCAAGAGAGTGACAATGCCTCCTAGGAAATCAGTGAAAATATTTGCAAATCACATGTGATAGAAGTTAATATTCAGCATATATAAGCAACTCTTAAAACTGAACAATAAAGTTGAATAATGGGATTTAGAAATGGAAAACTAATTAAACTAAATTTTTATCAAAAGTATAAACAGGAAGAGTATTTGATCAGACACACAGAATTACTATTTCGTAGAGGAATGCATAAAAATTACAATGAAAGACAAAATAACTTCACACCCATTAGAATAGCCACTAACAATTTTTTAAGAAAACCAAATCTGTTGATGATGCTATAAAAAGGAAACCTATGTTAATTGTTGGTGGAAAACAAAGATGCAGGCATTATTTTAAAATGTTACAAATGTTCCTCAGATAATTAAACACAAAATTATAATCAATTACAGCAATCTTATTTATAAATTTATTTCCAAAGTATGCAACACAGAACCTGGAAGAGATATTTAAACGTTTATGCTTATTGTACCAGAATTCACAAAAGTCAAAAGGCTGAAAGAACTTAGATGTCCTTTGATCTGCAAGCTCCGCCTCCCTGGTTTACGCCATTCTCCTGCTTCAGCCTCCCGAGTAGCTGGGACTACAGGCGCCCGCCACCTCGTCCGGCTAGTTTTTTGTATTTTTTAGTAGAGACAGGGTTTCACGGTGTTAGCCAGGATGGTCTCGATCTCCTGACATCGTGATCCGCCCGTCTCGGCCTCCCAAAGTGCTGGGATTACAGGCTTGAGCCGCCGCGCCCGGCCTATTCAGGCTTAAAAAAGAAAATCTTGTCACATTTTAAGGTAATATTATGTAACGTGAAATAAACCAGTAACAAAATGATAGATATTACATGATTCCATTTACATGAGATAAGTTAAATAGTCAGACTCATAAAAACAGAAAGTGGAAAGGTGTTTGCCAAGGCTGGAGAAAGGGTAAAATGGGCAGTTGTTACTTAGTGGGTATTGAGTTTTAGTTTTACAAGCTGTGGAACTTCTAGAAGCCTTTTGCATAACCAGGTGAATATACTTTAACATGCCTGAAATCCACAGCTTTTTTTTTGACAGAAGGTCTCACTTTGTCACCCAAGCTGGTGTGCAGTGGCAAAATTATGGCTCACTTCAGCCTGAAACTCCCAGGATAAAGTGCTACTTGTCCTTTGGTCTCCCAGGTTGCTGGAACCACAGGTGCACACCACCATGGCTTGTTATTTTAAAGTTTTTTGTCTAGAGCAAGTCTTTATATGTTTCCCCAGCTTGTCTCAAATGTTTGGGCTCAAGTGTTTTGACCTCTTAAATTTCTGTGATTACCAGGTGAGCCACTACCATGCCTGGCCATAAAATGTACACTTAAATAGATTTTTAAATAATCAATTTTATGTTATCTGTTTTTAAAAAAATTATTTTAGAAGGAAAACTAAATGCAGAATTATAAATATTTTCTAAAATTACCTTCAAATCACAAAAGTGTTTCTCTCACACAAAGGAAATATATATTCATTATTAAACACAGGCTGAAAATAAGATTATTTCCACAACTGCTCAGACAAGATAAAACAACCACTGAAAATCGACTAAGAAAAAATATATACAAGATAAGCCATAATCATAATTGGGGTCATATTTATAGATAAAAACAGAAACATATAATCTGATGGTGATAGACATATGGCTAATTTATTTCTTAACTAAACCCTACATTGACTTAAAGTGCACAAACAGAATTGCAAATTGTCTAGAATTACAATATGTAAGTAAAACAAAAAAACACAATACACTGATATTAAGAAACGGACACTAAAAGCACACCTATAGAACTGCAAAATAATAATAAAAGTAATGTTTACTCATAAGATCTGGTATGCAACATTGATGTACCATTAAAAAAACTGTCTAGATAACTACAATATTTGACTGTATCTGTGTACTCATGGAAGGCAGGTATTTTGAATCATCGACATGCACTGCATGGCAGTAAAATTTAACAGAAATTGCAATATAATCATAAATAGAAGATTCCAATGATAAGCTTTTAATAAAAAAGCATTAAAGAAAACTAGAGGTAAATTTCATAAATGTCATGTTTATATATGCTATTCTTACACAATATATGCTACATATATTCTTGAATCTATGCTATTCTTTTTGTTTTTTTGGTATTTTTTTTTTTTTTTTTAGTAGAGAACGGGGTTTCACTGTGTTAGCCAGGATGGTCTCGATCTCCTGACCTTGTGATCCGCCCGTCTCGGCCTCCCAAAGTGCTGGGATTACAGGCTTGAGGCACAGCATCCGGCCTGAATCTATGCTATTCTTACACAAAATGAAACTGCTGTAATTTAACTTTAGAAGCAAAGAATAGTCTTACCGGGGCTGGGCACGGTGGCTCAAGCCTATAATCCCAGCACTTTGGGAGGCCGAGTCGGGCGGATCATGAGGTCAGGAGATTGAGACCAGTGTGGCTAACACGGTGAAACCTGGTCTCTACTAAGAAGTACAAAAAACTAGCCGGAGGAGGTGGTGGGCACCTGTAGTCCCAGCTACTTGGAAGGCTGAGCCAGGAGAATGGCGTAAACACGGGAGGTGGAGCTTGCAGTGAGCTGAGATCCCACCAGTGTACTCCAGCCTGGGCGACAGAGCCAGACTCCGTGTCAAAAAAAAAAAAAAAAAAAGAATACTCTTACCTTGCTAAATAAATAAAAAAAAAATCTTGCAGAATGTAATTAAAGCCTCTGATATATAAAACAAATATCTGGGAAAAACTTACTTTTTTATTTAAATATAAGCTGAAGAAAGTGAATGGAAATCATATAATTCCTTTCTGTCTGCAGCAAACTTAAATGTATAACTAAATATTATAGTAAATATGGAATGCTTACTAATTATCTAATTGACTTCAGGCATAACATGTAAATTCTAACATGTCCTAAATGTTTGAATCTAAAATAACAGAGAAATTTGAAATAGAAAACAGAAAGTAAAAATGTATAGAGTGCGACATAGTAAAATAATAATAATAATAAAAAAGGTGACCTATTTTTTTTTTTTCTGAGATGGAGTCTCTCTCTGTCGTCCAGGCTGGAGTGCAGTGGCGCAATCTTGGCTCACTACAACCTCCGCCTCCTGGGTTCAAGCAATTCTTCTGCCTCAGCCTCCCGAGTAGCTGGGATTACAGGTGCCCACCACCACGTCCAGCTATTTTTTGTATTTTTAGCATAGACGGGGTTTCACCATGTTGGCCAGGATGATCTCGATCTCCTGACCTTGTGATCCACCCACGTTGGCTTCCCAAAGTGCTGGGATTACAGGCGTGAGCCACCATGCCAGGCCAGGTGACCTATTTTTTTATCCCGATAGCAAAAAACTTGTGAGCCATCCCTGACAAAAATGTCGTTATGAAATATCCAGGTATCCTGGCTCATACCTGTAATGATAGCTACATAATACATTGAGGTTGAAGAATTTCTTCAGGCCAGAATTTCAAGAGCAGCCTGTATTATGTAGAAAGACTTCATCTCTAAAACAAGTACCTTCAAAAGAGCTTTGAGATCCAGGGATGGAGCTGTGAAACCCTCCTAAAGCCCAAGATTGAGGAATGTTCTTTTTTTTTTTTTGAGACAGAGTCTCGCTTTGTTGCCCAGGCTGGAGTGCAGTGGCACGATCTTGGCTTACTGCAAGCTCCGCCTCCCGGGTTCACGCCATTCTCCTGCCTCAGCCTCCTGAGTAGCTGGGACTACAGGCGCCTGCCACCGCACCCGGCTAATTTTTTGTATTTTTTTTAGTAGAGACGGGGTTTCACCGTGGTCTCGATCTCCTGACCTTGTCATCCGCCCGCCTCAGCCTCCCAAAGTGCTGAGATTACAGGCGTGAGCCACCGTGCCCGGCGGAGGAACGTTCTTTTTAGGAGACAGGCTTCTATTAAGGTGGCAAACTACAGAACCTCTGTTCTTGGCTATAGACCAAAAAATAACCAACCCAACTTGCTCCCACTGAGAATTCTGAACTTACCCTATAACCATTCCAAACTCCTCCCAGTCAAAACCTGAGAGAGTTTCTGCTCTTCCAGAGGCCTGGAGGAAAACACCCATTTGTAGCCATACAGTTTAACATTTTACTTCTAGCTCCAAGCCACAGTTCATGGCCAATTCTGCTGAAGTAGAATCCCACACAGTGACCTGGGAAGATGCTCTCTAGTACTCAGTGAAAGGCATCCTCATCCACATCCTGATGTAAGGCCCACCATATGCAGACCTGACTGCAACAACTTCCCCTAGTGTTTGCTCTGCAGATGAAAGTCCTGAGGGATATTCAGACTGTCCAATAATAAAATGGGAATTACAACTACCCAAGCCTTTTGTAACAAGCCAACTAAAGGTGAATCCTCTGTAGACGCAGCAACCTTGTGACCAATCTACCACCTCTGCCTATTACAAATGAAGAGGTCATTGTTTTGTTTTCTAAGACCACCAGAGCGGGTACAAAAGAACCAGCGACTAGGCAAGGGTAGGAGCAAAACTGCAAGTTTATTTTGGTCACCTAGCTTCAAGGGAAGAAGGTGGGTAGGGAGAGGTCTGTTGGCCCCCGACAAAAGAGACCCCCAGAGTCACCCGTGCAGCTCTCGGAGGGAGTTCCAACAGTCCTGACCGCAGTGGGGAACCGACCGCAGTGGGGAAGCTGGGAAGTCCGCACGTGGCGTTCATCCGGAGCCGCTTTTCTAGGAGTGGGAGGGCAATAGGCGGGGCACGGGCGTGTCGGGGGTGTTCCGCAGGTGCGACCAGGTAAATCTTGGTCTCTTCAGATTGACATCACCTGGCGCATGCCTAGTTGGTCTGCACCTTCCTGGGTCACCGGCTGCATTTTTGCGCGCGCAGGAAAAGTTGGGGGGGGATGAAGAACCCGGAAGTGCACCATCTTGCCTCCGTTCATCCAAACAGTCCAACCTTTTATTGATAATAGTGATAAAGGGGCGCCGTGGTCTGTCTGGCTACTTCCTGCTGTTAAGGGGCACTGTTAAGGTCGGGGCCCATGGTTGACATTTGGACATACGGATGAAAAATAAAATAAAGCACAGTATTAGTATAGGAACGAGGTATGGAAGCATTTGAGGGTTTGAATGTTAGTGTCTACTAGGCCTGACTTGCTAACATAATAGCAGCACTCTTCTCCAAGGAAGAGACAAGTGCCTCCTTTTTCAGCTGTAAACAAGCCTAGGGCTTGCCTGTTTTGGGCAGCTACTTGGGCTATTGAGGTAGTTTGGCGCTGCAGGGAGGCGAGGCTTCCAGCTGATTCCAATAACTAGAGGGAGGAAAACAGCCCGTTTTTGACGGAAGTGGCGTAGTGGCATGGAAAGTTGCTGGAAAAGCTCTGCTACTTCTGCCTGGTTGTATAAAGTTAGACTGGGGACCAAAGACACGGGGACATAGAGGGATCAGTTAATGGCTGTATGGTTAAGAGTTTTAGAGAGAGAGACCAGTTGCATCAGAAATAGCCTTCAATGGGGGCTGTTTAGCCTCCATTGGGTGCCTGAGTATGATTACCTCAGGATGAATTTGGAGTTGAATAATGGAAAGGAAGGATTGGGCTATTTGGATTTTGGTATAGTGGTGCCTGGAGTGTGAGTGAATTGTGGGATGTTTGACCAGTTGTGTTGAAGGCCCTGGGCAGGGGGGGCTGCCACTAGGCGGGGGCCTTCTAAAGCCTCACAGAGGAAGCAGTGGGAGAGATTGATTATATTCACAGTGTAGGTTAAGTTTAGCCTTTGGAGGATAAGTGTGAGCCATGAGAAAGGGGTCTCTATTGTGCGGAGAGAAGTTTGATAGCCTTAAGGAAGACAACTGGCAGAACTATGTGCTACTGAGTGTGTTCGGCTGTCTTGTGGCCAAGTTTCAGTGATGAGAAAAAAATTGCCATACAGTAGGCGGACTAGCAAAGGTCTGAGTGTATGAGTGAAACAGCAATATAAGTATAAAATGAGACTTCATTTTCAGTGTAGTCACGGAGTGTCCCTTGCCACTGGAGATGTTCAATGAAGGTTAGGAGACGGGAGAATCACTGCTCTGGACTATTGTCTGGAGGTAGATATGGGTCTGGGGTTATGTATTGAAAGTCTGATAGGTTTATGTAGAGGATGGTGAGAAAGCGAGCTAAGCGCCAGGGATCAGGGAGCATGAACTAGTTAAGAAAGTTTTGTAAGTTTGAGGCGAGTGGGGGAAAGTTGAACTGATGTCCACTGATTGTTCCCGGTGGGGGCCCTTTTTAGCTGGGAAATATGAATCCAATGCATGTGTCCTAGGAGTTTTGCTGCTGTATGTGTAGACAGGAGGACAATGTATGGGCCTTTCCACCTGGGCTGTAAGTCTTTGGCTTGGATATCTTTTATGTATACTTGGTCTCTGGGACTGAGGGAGAGATGTGGGTTGTAGGCGTCTGTTGGAGAAGGGTGTGCTAACTCAGCGTGTTGTCTTAGGAGTTGTCTGAGAAGAGTGAGATATGGGAGGTAGTTCGCCAAAGGGGCTGGCAGGGAAGGTATTTGTTGGAGGGTTAGGGGGCGTCCGTAGACTAATTCGAACGGACTGAGGCCTGTTGGGCTTTGAGGTGCTGCCCGCAGCCGGGTCAGGGCTAAGGGAAGGAGAGTTACCCACGACTGCCGGGTTTCGTTTGAGAGTTTGGTGAGCTGCCATTTGATGAGTCCGTTAGCCTTTTCTACCTTACCAGAAGACTGAGGCCTATAAGGGATGTGGAGTTTCCAGGTGATGTGTAGGAGGGCTGCCACGTGTTGGACTACCTTAGAGATGAATGCTGGACCATTGTCGGATTGAAGAGTGACCGGGAGGCCAAACCTAGGAATAATATGTTCAGTGAGTATAGAGGCAACAATGTTAGCGGTTTCTCCTGTGGTAGGATAGGCCTCGATCCACCCTGAAAAGGTGTCCACCAGCGTTAAGAGGTATTTGAATATTTTATGTCTTGGCATATGTGTGAAATCAATTTGCCAATCTTCACCTGGTTGGTGTCCTCTGAGTTGATGGCTGGGATGGGGATTATGCAACGCGCCTTGAGGATTTGCCTTTAGGCAGGTAGAGCACTGCTGGTTGATTGTAAGTAAGTGTTTTTATAGTATTGGACAGTGGAGGAGGGGATTTAGGAAATCATATAAGGCTTTGGGTCCTATATGTAAAGAATTATGTATGCCTGTTAGAATGGTATGGAGTTGTGTTTCAGGAATAACTAGTTTGTTATCAATATATATCCAGTCGTCTGTAGTTAGTTTGGCTGTTGGATTTTGTAATAGCTTAGCCTTTTCTTCCTGAGTGTAATTAGGGGCATACTGGGGGGAGAGAAAACAGGCAGAAGGAGGCTTAGGGGTGGAAAATCCGGCGGCTGACTTGGCAGTGACGTCAGCGAAATTGTTGCCAGCTGCTACCAGGTTAGAAGAAGTTTGGTGCCCTTTACAATGTATGATGGCTACCTTGGAAGGTGCCGACAGTGCATCTAGTAGTTTGAGTATTTGGTTTTTGTTAATAATAGGGGTACCGCCGGTGGTTAAAAACCCTCTCTCTTTCCAGATGACTGAATGGGTGTGTGCGATTAGAAAAGCATATTTAGAATCTGTGTATATGTTTACTGTTTCTCCTTTTGATAGGAGGAGTGCCTTGGTTAGTGCAGTGAGTTCTGCCTGCTGTGATGTGGTCCCTTGTGGTAGGGGTTTTGCCTCTAAAACTGTGGAAGAGGTAACTACTGTATATCCTGCCTGTCTGTTTCCTTGAGGGTTGATAAAGGAGCTGCCATCCACAAATAGGGTTAGTTGTGCATTCTGAAGGGGCTGGTCATGCAAGTGTAGGTGGCTGGGGGGTTGAGCCTCCAGAACCTCAGGACAAGAATGTTTAGTATGGGGTGGTTTAAGAGAGTCTGGTAGTAATGTGGCTGGATTTAGAGAGGAGCAAACTTCTAAAGTAACAGTGGGATCTTCTATGAATAAGAGATGGAAAAGTTGGAGCTGGGATGGAGTTAAGTGGCTAATACTTTTATGAGAGATGAGATCCTGAAGACGGTGTGTGGAGAGGACTGTTAGATTACTGCCTCTAATGAGCTTTATTGCTTCCTGGGTCAGGCAGGCTGCCGCTGCTAGCACACGCAGACAGGGTTGCCAGCCTTGTACAGTTGGGTCTAGCTGTTTGGATAGATAGGCCACAGGACGGTGGGTGTTACCGACAGGCTGGGCTAAGAGACCAACTGCCACTTTCTGCCTTTCATCTGTAAAGAGTTGGAAGGGGCGCTGGAAATCAGGCAGTGAGAGAGTGGGTTGTGAGAGAAGGCAAGCTTTTAAGCAGGTGAAATGAGTCGAGATTAACTTGGGGTTGGACAAAGGCCCATGTGGGGTTTCTTTAACTGCGGCATATAAAGGTTTGGCTAGGATTCCAAAATTGGGGATCCAATGTCTGAAGAAACCTATTAGACCTAGGAAGGATTGAATTTCTTTTGCATCTTGAGGGGGAAGAAGGTTACGTATTAGGGCCATGCGGTTGGTAGTTAGTGACCGGGTTGTTGGGGTGATTTCAATTCCTAAGTATATGACGGTTTGGCAAGAAATTTGGGCCTTGTGTTTAGATACTCTATAACCTAATGAGCCTAAATGGTTGAGGAGAGTTGCAGTGTCTAGAAGAGAGTCCTGTTTGGTAGGGCGACAGATTAGGAGGTCATCTACATACTGCAGAACTTTGCTATTAGTGAGATGGCAGGAGGCAAGGTCTTTTGCTAAGGCATGACCAAAGAAATGGGGGCTGTCCCGGAACCCTTGTGGGAGGACTGTCCACGTCAGTTGAGTGGAGGTATGTGTGTCTGGGTCCTCCCATGTGAAAGCAAAAAGGAACTGGCAGTCTGTGTGTAGGGGTATGGTAAAGAAAGCATCCTTAAGGTCTAGCACAGTAAAATAAGTAGAATTGGTGGGGATATGGGATAGAAGGGTGTAAGGGTTGGGAACTACAGGGTGCATGCGACGGGTGGCTTCATTGACTAGCCGAAGATCCTGTACTAACCTATACGTTCCATCTGCCTTTTTAACTGAAAGTATTGGAGTGTTACAGGGGGAATGTGCGCAGACAAGAATATGTTGGCTAAGTAGTCGCGTGATAATTGGCTTTAAACCTTGTAGATGTGTCGGAGAGAGAGAGAATTGGGGGCGGTTTGGGAAACGAGTGGGATCTTTGAGGTTGACGAGAACTGGTGGGTGGTGGGCAGCTATGACCGGGGTGGAAGTGTCCCAAACTTGAGGGTGTACAGAAATAGGGAAGATGGGGGGTGGGGGCGACATAGGAGAAGCGTGTGTGCTTGCACAAAGCATGAGTAACAGGTCATGAGGCAGTTGAAGGGGAGTGGATGGGTTGGTGGGAATGTATATGGAGGCCTTTAAGGTGCTCAGGATGTCTCGGCCTAGTAAGGGGGTAGGGCATGAGGGTATAATGAGGAACGAGTGCACAAAGTAGTTGTTGGCCAGGCAGCAACTGAGGAGTGGAGTTTTTCGTGGGGTGGATGGCTTTCCGTCTACTCCTACTACAGAGATATTGGATGGAAGGCTAGGTCCAGAGAAGGACGGCAAAACAGAATAGGTAGCCCCGCTATCTATTAAAAAATTAATTGTCTTACCCGCTACTAGGAGAGTTACCCGCGGCTCGGCGAGGGTGATGGGGGTCCCCGAGTCTCGGCACCTTCAGTTGTCGTTGTCGTCCAGATGCAGGAGCTGGAAGGAGCTCCCAGGATCCTGGGAAAGGGGGTCACGTGGAGACGCAGCACCTGTTCTCAGGGTGGGGCAATCAGACTTCCAGTGTCCTCCCTGCTGGCAAGCAGGGCAGGGAGTTGCTGGTGGACGAGGGTTAGGACATTCATTGGCCCAATGTCCTGACGCCTTGCACTTATAGCAAGGCTGCATTGGGACTCGGGGACCTTGCGGACACCTGCTGGCATAGTGTCCTGCCTTGCCGCACTTATAGCAGGCTCCTTTCGTAGCCTTGGAGTCTGCGGAGTGTGTACTCTCTGGTCTGGGGTTACAACTGGGCTATAAAGCCGCTGCTAGGAGCTGGGCCTTCTGTTTGAGGCGTGCCTGTCGCACTGCCTCAGCCGTCTCCTCTCTGGAGTTATAGACCTTAAAGGCTAATTTAACCAGGTCTTGTATTGGTGCCTGAGGACCATCCTCTACCTTTTGAAGTTTCTTACGAATGTCAGGAGCTGATTGAGAAATGAAATAAGACGCCAAAATGGTGGCCCCTGTGGGGGAGGCCGGATCTAACTGGGTATATTGGGTTAGAACCTCAGTCAGCCTATTTAAGAATGCGGCTGGATTTTCTTCTGGATTTTGAATAATTTCTTTTAATTTGTTAAAATTTACAGTTTTGTTTGAGGCTGCTTGCATACCAGCCAACAAACACTGAACCATTATGTCTCGCCTACGGTGCCCAGGCTGGTTTACTTGGTAGTTCCAGTCTGGGTCTGCCGAGGGGACTGCTTGCTCCCCTAGTGGGATGGCGGCGTCAGTTAAATGTAGTTGGTTGGCGTGCTGCCTGGCGGCCGCTAGGATGCGCTCTTACTCCTCAGGGTTTAGGGTGGAGGTTAGGATAACCTGGAGGTCATGCCAAGTTAAGTCATAGGCCTGACAAAAGTATCTAAACTCCTTTATGTAGATGGTGGGATTAGCTGAGAAATCCCCTAAACGCTTCTCAATTTTGGAAAGATCGGCCAATGAAAAAGGGACATGTACTCTGACTACCCCCTCCGCCCCAGCCACCTCTCGAAAAGGCGCTAACACTGTGGGAGGGTGTGGGGCAGGAGTGGAGGCATCAGCAGGGCACTTAGAGCGGGTGTGTGCAGAGATAGGAGACTCAAGACAGCCAGTTGGGGGCCCCGAAGGAAGCATAGGACTGAGTGGATTACTAGTAGGTAAGGAAGAGGAAGGAGGAGTCTGGGCGGAGGGAGGAGAAGTATAGGGCGGAAGTGAGGGAAAGCCTAGATCCTCCGGCTGAACAGAAAGGAATGAAGACTCCTCTTTTTCGGGTTCCTGTGAGCTGGCGTCCTTGGCTAGCATAACTTGGGCCAAAGAGCATCGGCTACACAGGTCGGGACGAGAGCGTAAGGCCCAAAAGCCTTGTATGTACGTAATTTCAGACCACTTGCCTAACCGCTGGCAGAAATTGCTGAGGTCGGTCAGAACATTGCGATCTAGGGTGCCCTCTGGTGGCCACTGAGACTGATTGTCTAGTTTGTATCGGGGCCATGCCACAGTGGAAAGGAAAATTAACCGCTTCCTCCTAAGGTCTTGTTCGAGCTGTAAGGTTTTACTGACACAATGGACACAATGGAAATGGAAATGGATCCCTGCCTGGCTTCAAAGCGTCCTTTGGAACCAGCAGAGACAGACCGGAGGCTCTTGATGCCAAAGTGGAGATTACCTTCAGGCGGACGTCTCCGTCCTGAACAGGTCTCCTGAGCCACTTGGTGGTTCCCAATGGACCTCGGACCTGCGCAGGATTTTGGCCGAGGGAGGTAAAGAGGAGACAAGGGCACTTACCCCAGAGAGGCCGTGAGAGTGAGGGAAGCGGGTCTCAGGTCCTGGTCCGTCTGCGGCGTGGAACGAGGAGGAGGAGGAGGCTCCCCAGACCCTGGGGGCCCTGAGGAGGGGTCTCCTCCCGGGTTTTGGCACCAACTGTTTTGTTTTCTAAGACCACCAGAGCGGGTACAAAAGAACCAGCGACTAGGCAAGGGTAGGAGCAAAACTGCAAGTTTATTTTGGTCACCTAGCTTCAAGGGAAGAAGGTGGGTAGGGAGAGGTCTGTTGGCCCCCGACAAAGGAGGCCCCCACAGTCACCCGTGCAGCTCTCGGACGGAGTTCCAACAATCCTGACCGCAGTGGGGAACCGACCGCAGTGGGGAAGCTGGGAAGTCTGCGCGTGGCGTTCATCTGGAGCCGCTTTTCTAGGAGTGGGAGGGCAATAGGCGGGGCACGGGCGTGTCAGGGGCGTTCCGCAGGTGCGACCAGGTAAATCTTGGTCTCTTCAGATTGACATCACCTGGCGCATGCCTAGTTGGTCTGCACCTTCCTGGGTCGCCGGCTGCATTTTCACGCGCACAGGAAAAGTTGGGGGGATGAAGAACCCGGAAGTGCACCATCTTGCCTCCGTTCATCCAAACAGTCATCATATAAATATGGGATCTTTGCCTCTTGTAACCAGTTTATATAAACGTGAAGAGGTTTTCGTTCAATGAAATTTTCAAAAACCAATGCAAAGCAAAACTACATTGTGCCCATTGTCAATGTTTCCATTTTAACATAACCCTGGAAATATGTAGCAGAAGAGTTAGGCAAAAATACATTGTTTAAAGCCATTGAAATTGAAGACAAGTAAAAGTTGCTGTTTGCAGATCATATAATATTATATATTTTTAAAAAACCATAAACGGTAAATTTAAGGCCAGGCACAGTGGCTCACATCCATAATCCCAACACTTGGGGAGACCAAGGCAGGCAGATCACCTGAGGTTAGGAGTTCAAAACCAGCCTGGCCAATATGGTAAAACCTTGTTTCTACTGAAAACAGAAAAATTAGCCACACATAGTGGCGGGCGCCTACCGTCCCAGCTACTCAAGAGTCTGAGGCAGGAGAATCACTTGAACCTGGGAGGCAGAGGTTGCAGTGAGCCATGATCACACCACTGCACTCCAGCTTGGGCAGCAGAGCAAGACTCCATCTCAAAGAAAAAGAATATATTTTAGCCTAAAATATTAACTCCCTGCTTCAGAAATATAAATTTTCTTGTTTCACCTAAGTTGTACCTTAAGAAATGCAATGAGACAGACAACAACATAAAAATAGTGGGGGACTTTTATAGTTTACTACAGCATTAGGCAGGTCATCATGAGAGAAAGTCAAAGAAACAAACAAACAAAAATCAATGGGCTTAAACTATACCTTAGAACAAACGGACTTAATAGATCTTTACAGAATATTCTACCTAGCAACTGCAGAATATACATTCTTTTCATCAGCACATAAAACATTCTTCAAGATAGACCATATGATAGGTCACAAGACAAGTCTGATTTTTTTTGTTGTTGTTGTTACAGAGTGTGGGGAATAGAAAGAGAGATCAGCCTGTTACTGTGTCTATGTAGAAGGAAGTAGACATAAGAGACTCCATTTGGTTCTGTATTTGAGATGCTGTTAATCTGTGACCCTACCACCAACCTTGTCCTTGCAAGAGACATGTGCTGTGGTGACTCAAGGCTTAATGGATTTTGGGCTCTGCAGGATGTGCTTTGTTAAACAAGTGCCTAAAGGCTGCTTGCTGTTTAAAGGTCATCACCATTCTCTTAATCTCAAGTAAGAGAAAAGCATTTGTCTCCTGCCCGTCCCTGGGCAATGGAACATCTCTGTGTAAAACCCGATTGTATGCTTTGTTTACTGAGCAAGGAGAAAACCGCCTTTAGGAACAAGGTGGGACTTGCTGGAGCAATGCTGCTAAAAGGTTTATGGAGAGTTTGCATATGCATCTCAAGGCACAACATTTTCCTTTAAACTTATTCATGTCACAGAGATATTTGTTCATATGTCTTATTGCTGATTTCCTCCCTACAATGATCCTATTGTCCAGCCACTCCCTTATCTTTTTGATGGTAAAGATAATTATCAATAAATGTTAAGGGAACTCAGAGGTCAGGGCCGGCATGGGTCCTCTGTAAGCTGAGCGCTGGCCCCCGGGGCCCCACTTTTCTTTCTCTATATTTTGTCTCTGTGTCTTATTTCTTTTCTCAAGTCTCTCGTTCCACCTAACGAGAAACACCCACAGGTGTGGAGGGGCAGGCCACCCCTTTAACAGAGTCTCACTCCATCACCAAGGCTGGAGTGCAATGGTGCAATTTTAGCTCACAGCAACTTCTGCCTCCCAGGTTCAAGGGATTCTCCTGCCTCAGCCTTCCAAGTAGTTGGGATTACAGGCACATGCCGCAATGCATGCCTGTTTTGTATTTTTAGTAGAGATGGGGTTTCACCATGTTGGCCAGGCTGGTTTTGAACTTCTGACCTCAGGTTATCTGCCTGCCTTGGCCTCCCAAAGTACTGGGATTAAAGCATGAGCCACCATACGCAGTCCCTCAATAAATTTAACAATATCAAAATTTTATCAAGTACTGTCTTAGACCACAGTGGAATAAAATTAGAAATCAATTCCAATAGGAACACTCAAAACCATACAAATACATGAAAATTAAATAACCTGCTCCTGAATGACTGTTGGATCCACAATGAAATCAAGATGGAAATTAAATAACTCTTTAAACTGAATAATAGTGACACAACATATTAAAACCTCTGGGATACAGCAAAAGCAGTGCTAAGAGGAAAGTTCATAGCATTAAATACACACATCAAAAAGTTCAAAAAACCACAATAAACAACCTAAGATTACACCTCAAGGAACAAGAGAAACAAGAACAAACCAAACCCAGCAGGAAAAAAAAAAAAAAACATCAGAGTAGAACTAAATAAAATTGAAATTTAAAAAATATAAAAATAGCTGGGCACGGTGGCTGAAGCCTGTAATCCCAGCACTTTGGGAGGCCGAGATGGGCGGATCACGAGGTCAGGAGATCGAGACCATCCTGGCTAACACGGTGAAACCCCATCTCTACTAAAAAATACAAAAAACTAGCCAGGCGAGGTGGCGGGCGCCTGTAGCCCCAGCTACTCGGAGGCTGAGGCAGGAGAATGGCATAAACCCAGGAGGCGGAGCTTGCAGTGAGCTGAGAACCGGCCACTGCACTCCAGCCCGGGCGACAGAGCGAGACTCCATCTCAAAAAAAAAAAAAAAAAAAAAAAAATACATATATATATATATATATATATATATATATATATATGATAAATAAAACAATAAGCTAGTTATTTGAAAAGATAAACCAAATTGATAGACTATTGGTGAGATTAACCCAGAAAAGCAGAAGGAAGATCCAAATATGCTCAATTAGAAATAAAAGATCATTCTGAGTTTTTGGCCAGGCGCGGTGGCTCAAGCCTGTAATCCCAGCACTTTGGGAGGCCGAGATAAGCAGATCACAAGGTCAGAAGATTGAGACCATCCTGGCTAACACAGTGAAACCCCGTCTCTACTAAAATATACAAAAAAACTAGCCAGGTGTGGTGGCCAGTGCCTGTAGTCCCAGCTCCTTGGGAGGCTGAGGCAGGAGAATGGTGTAAACCTGGGAGGCAGAGCTTGCAGTGAGCCAAGATCTGGCCACTGCACTCCAGCCTGGGCAACAGAGCGAGACTCCATCTCAGAAAAAAAAAAAAAAAATAGAAAGAAAGTATTAAAAGATCATTCAAAGCTACTATGAATACCTTTACATGCTCAAACTAGAAAACCTAGAGGAGTTCCATAAATTCCTGGAAATATACAACCCTCCTAAATTAAACCAGGAAGAAATAAAACTCTGAACAGACCAATAACAAGTAGCAAGATTAAACTAGTAATAAAAAAATTGCCGCTGGGTGCAGTGGCTCATGCCTGTAATCCTAGCACTTTGGTAGGATGAGGTGGGTGGATCACTTGAAGTCAGTCTGCTAGGGATGCAGAGATGATTTCACATAGGTAAGTCAATACATGTTATCCACCAAATAAACAGAATTAAAACCAAAAATTATATGATTATCTCAAAATACACAGAAAAATCATTTGGCAAAATCCAGCATCCCTTTATGATTAAAATCCTCAGCAAAATTGGGATAGAGGGAACATATTGTAAAGTCATAAAAGCCATCTATGACAGGCCGGGTGCCGTGACTCATGCCTGTAATTCCAGTACTTTGGGAGGCAGAGGTGGGCAGATCACCTGAGGTCAGGAGTTTGAGAACAGTCTGGCCAACATGGTGAAACCTCATCTGTACAAAAATACAAAAATTAGCCAGGAATGATGGCGGGTGCCTGTGGTCCCAGCTACTGGGGAGGCTGAGTCCCGGAGGTGGAAATTGCAGTGAGCGGAGATTGTGCCATTGCATTCCAGCCTGGGCGACAGAGCAAGACTCCGTATGAAAAAAAAAAAAAAAAAAAAAAAAACTATCTATGATAAACAGCCAACATTACACTGAATGGGAAAAAGTTGGAAGGATTTTTTCTGAGAACACAACAAGGCAATAATGCCCACTCTCACCACTTCTATTCAACATAGTAATGGAAGTCTTAGCCAGAGCAATTAGAGTAAAGCAAAAAATAAACAGCATCTAAATTGGTAAAGAGGAAGTCAAATTGTCACTGCTTATCAATGATATAATTGTATAGCTGGGAAACCCTAAACACTCATCTCAAATCTTTTAGGGCTGGGTACAGCGACTCAAGCCTGTAATCCCAGCAATTGGGGAGGTGGAGGCAGGTGGATTACCTGAGGTCAGGAGTCCAAGACCAGCCTGGCCAACGTGGTAAAACCCCGTCTCTACCAAGAATACAAAAATTAGCTGGGTGCGGTGGCAAGTGGCTGTAATCCCAGCTACTAGGGAGGCTGAGACAGGAGAATCACTTGAACCCAGGAGGCAGAGGTTGCAGTGAGCTGAGATCATGCTACTGCACTCCAGCCTGGGCGACAGAGTAAGACCTTGTCTCAAAAAAAAGAAAAGAAAAGAAAAGAAAAAGCTTTTTGATACATAAATTCAGTAAAATTTCAGGATACAAAATCAATGTGCACAGATTAGTGGCACTGGTGTACACTAACAGTGACCAAACTAGGAATTAAATTAAGAACTCAACTCATTTAAAAATAGCTGCAAAAAAAAATAATAATTAGGAATATGTCTAACCAAGGTGGTGAAAGATCTCTACAAGAAAAATTACAAAATGTTGCCAAAAGAAATCACAGACAATGGAAACAAATGGAAAAATATTTCATACTTATGGATGGGTACCAATCCTACTGCAACAATGATAAACCTACCAAAAGCAGTCTGCGAATTCAATGTAATTTCCATCAAAATAGCATTATTATTCTTCACAGAACTAAAAAAAAAAATCCTAAAATTTATATAAAATAAAAAGAGAGCCTCCATAGTTAAAGCAAGAAAAAAAAAAAAAAAAAAAAACCAACAAAACCAAAAACATACACAAAAAAATCTGAAGGCATCACATTATCTGACTTCAAACTATACTACAAGGGTATAGTTACCAAAACAGCATTGTATGGGTATAAAAATAGACATGTAGACCAATGAAACAGAATAGCGAAACCAGAAATAAACCCAAATACTTACAGCCAACTGATCTTTGACAAAGTAAACAAAGATATAAAGTGGGGAAAGAACACCCTATTCAATAAATGGTGCTGGCATAATTGGGAAGCCACATATTGAAGAACAAAACTGGGTCTTCGGCTGGGCAGAGAGGGTCATACCTGTTATCCCAGCCCTTAGGGAGGTTGAAGTGGGTGGATCACGAGGTCAGGAGTTCAAGACCAGCCTGGCCAAGATGGTGAAACCCCATCTCTACTAAAAATACAAAAAAAAATCAGCTGGGTATGGTGGCAGGTGCCTGTAATCCCAGCTACTCGGGAGGCTGAGGCAGAGAATTGCTTGAACCTGGGAGGCAGAGCCGAGATCATGCCACTGCACCCCAGCCTGGGACCAGAGCAAGACTCCATCTCAAAAAAAAAAAAAAAAAAAAAAAAAAAAAAAAAAAAATGGATCTTCATCGCTCACCTTATAAGAAAATTAACTCAAGATGGAGCAAATACTTTAATCTAAGACTGGAAACTACCCGAATTCTAAAGCATTGGAAAAACTCTTCTAGACATTGACTTGGGCAAAGAGTGCATGACCAAGAACCCCAAAGCAAATGCAACAAAAACAAAGACAGATGGGACTTAAACAATTCTCAAAAGAAGCTATACAAATGGCCAACGACAACAACAAAATACTGAACATCACTGATGATTAATGATCAGGGAAATGCAAATCTAAAGCACAATGTGATACCACCTTACTCTTGCAGGAATGACCATAATTGGCTGGTCATGGTGGCTGATGCCTGTAATCCCAGCACTTTGGGAGACCAAGACTGGTGGATCACCTGAGGTCAGGAGTTCCAGAGGAGCCTGGCCAACATGGTAAAACCCCGCCTCTACTAAAAATACAAAAATTAGCAGGGTGCGATGGCTAATGTCTGTAATCCCTGCTGCTCCCGAGGCTGAGGCTGCAGAATCGCTTGAACCCAGGAGGCGGAGGTTGCAGTGAGCCGAGATCGCACCACTGCACTCCAGTCTGGGTGAGAGAGCGAGACTCCATCTCAAAAACAAACAAACATACAAACAGAAAAGACCATAATTAAAACATCAAAAAATGGACTGGGCAAGGTGGCTCATGCCTGTAATCACAGCAAACTCCCTCTCGAAAAAAAAAAAGGAAAGAAAGAAAAGAAAAGGAAAGAAGGGATAAAACCCCAAATATTGTGTGTCCTCACTTATGAGTGGGAGCTAAGCTATGAAGATGCAAAGGCATAAAAATTATATAATGGGGCCAGGCGCGGTGGCTCACGCTTGTAATCCCAGCACTCTGGGAGGCCGAGGCGGGCTATCACCTAAGGCCAGGAGTTCAAGACCAGCCTGACCAACATGGAGAAACCCTGACTCTACTAAAAATACAAAATTAGCCGGGCATGGTGGCGCATGCCTGTAATCCCAGCTACTCGGGAAGGCTGAGGCAGGAGAATTGCTAGAACCTGGGAGGCGGAGGTTGCCCTGAGCCGAGATCGCTCCGTTGTACTCCAGCCTGGGCAACAAGAGCGAAACTCCGTCACAAAAAAAAAAAAAAAAAAAAAAAAAAAGATTAAAGATTGTTTCAAGTTAAAAAAATAGTCTAATAAAATAAAATTGAAAAAGTTAAAAAATTATAAGAGATTATAAAGCTGGGCGCCGTGGCTCAAGCCTGTAATTCCAGCACTTTGGGAGGCCGAGGTGGGCGGATTGCCTGAGGTCAGGAGTTTGAGACCAGCCTGGCCTCAACATGGTGAAACCCTGTTTCTATTAAAAAAAAACAACAAAAATTAGCCAGGCGTGGTGGCAGGCGCCTGTAATCCCAGCTTCTGGGCAGACTGGGGCAGGAGAGGTGCACCCGGGAGGTGGAGCTTTCAGTGAGCCGAGATCGCGCCACTGCACACCAGCCTGGGTGGCAGAGGGAGACTCTGTCTCAAACAAACAAACAAACAAACAAAGAGATTATTAAATATAAGTGAAAATCTAGAGTGTTCAAAAATGACAAATTTGATGGATTTATTTATAAGGTTTTACTAAAATTAGGTTGAGTTTTTTTTTGTTTTGTTTTTTTGAGATGGCGTTTCACTCTTGTTGCCCAGGCTGAAGTGCAGTGGCCCGATCTCGGCTCACTGCAACCTCTACCTCCTGGGTTCAAATGATTCTCCTGCCTTAGCCTCCTGAGTAGCTGGGATTACAGACACCCACCAACACACCCGACTCATTTTTGTATTTTTAGTGGAGAAGGGGTTTCACCAGGTCGACCAGGCTGGTCTTGAACTTCTGACTGCAGGTGATCCACCCGCCTCGGTCCCCCAAACTGATGCTGTTAAAGGAGTAAACCATCGCGCCCAGCCTTCGGTATTGATAATACACTCTTAGTAAAGTAAAAATTGATTTACTCTTGAACAAAAAATTATGTATTATTAACATGACAGTAAACTATATTTGTTCACATTTCGAATACATTTAAAAAGAGAGTAAAGAAGAGAAAGAATTTTCTCATGCTCTGGGGTGGGCCTGGCTAAGCTCAGGGAGGCAGCTCTGCCTGAAAAGGCTGCAGCCTTTTCTTATCGGAAGCATCTGAGAACATCTTCTGTCACTCAGGGCCCGAAGGGGCGGGGCCTTAAACATTATCCAATCAGGGACGCTGGGCTGGGACCGTCCAATCAGGCATGCAGCTGGAGCGGACAGCGCGGCTTCTGGGGTGTGGTCAGACCTTTGGCTCTCACCGCAGTCGGAGGTCAAGGTGTTGTGCTTACTGCTGTGTGTCCTCTGCACCTAGAGGCCCAGGTTCTGTGGTCTTGTGACCTGCAGGTATTGGGAGATCCACAACTAAGTCGCCAGGACCTCCTGGAAGCCTAGAAATGGTGAGTGTGCCGGGTCCGACATCCGGAGAGAGTGGCCGGGGCTGGTTGGAACCGGTGGGAAGTGGCTGTGGCAGGACTCAGGCTTCCCCACAGTAAGCTCCACAATCTGTGCCCCGAGTTCTCCTTGCCTAGCTCCACCTCAGTCCGCTTCAGCCATAAGATGGCGGCTGCGCTGACACCCGGCCTCCGGGCGTCCTGTCTCTAACCTGCGCTGTGACTGTGCCCTGGCCTGGAGACCTTTTCGGGCAGCTCTGCACCCGCAGCGCAGAGTCTCTCCCAGATGTGCAGTGACCATGGGAGGGTCGTCAGAGGAGAATCCTGACTCCGCGTGTGGGTTCATGAATGGAAAGAGCTTTGGTCCGTGAGGTTCCCAGCTCCTGTTTTCTCCTGTTAAAAATTAACGGAAGTCACCCCACAAATATTAAAGAATTTATCCAAAGAGTGATTCCAAGATTGTAGAGCACCCAGCTTGGGTTGTAGTTTATGGTCTATTGAAGGGATTTGACAGAAGAGTTTTATAAGGCGCATAATGAAGAAAACCAAATTCAATAATTGGTTAGGTACAGTTACGTAGTTTCTTAGTTTGTACTATCAAGATGGAAGTTTCTTGATTATGTAGTCAGAGATTAATTGGCAGTTTATAGTTTGTTAAGCCTGAAATTTTTTCCCCAATATAGTAATTTACAAAAAATGTATTTGAATTAGTTTGTTTTTTTGAGATAAAGCCTCGCTCTGTCGCCCAGGCTGGAGTGCAATGGCGCCGTCTGGGCTCACTGCAGTCTCCACCTACCAGGTTCAAGTGATTCTCCTGACTTAGCCTCCCAAGTAGCTGGGATTACAGGCATGCGCCACCACGCCCCGTTAACTTTGTTTATTTTTATTTTTTATTTTTTGTTTTTGAGACGGAGTCTGGCTCTGTCCCCCAGGCTGGAGTGCAGTGGCGCGATCTCGGCTCACTGCAAGCTCCGCCTTTCGGGTTTACGCCATTCTCCTGCCTCAGCCTCCCGAGTAGCTGGGACTACAGGCGCCCGGTACCTCACCCGGCTAGTTTTTTGTATTTTTTAGTAGAGACGGGGTTTCACCGTGTTAGCCAGGATGGTCTCGATCTCCTGACCTCGTGATCCGCCCGTCTCGGCCTCCCAAAGTGCTGGGATTACAGGCTTGAGCCACCGCGCCCGGCCAATTTTTCTATTTTTCGTAGAGACGAGGTTTCGTGGTGTTAGCCAGGATGGTCTCGATCTCCTGACCTTGTGATCCGCCAGCCTCGGGCTCCCAAAGTGGTGGGATTACAGGCGTGAGCCACCATGCCCAGCCATCTTTGTATTTTTAATAGAGACGGGGTTTCACCATGTTGATCAGGCTGGTCTCGAACTCCTGACCTCGTGTTTCACCCGCCTCGGCCTCCAAAAGTGCTGGGATTACAGGCCTGAGCCACCGCGCCCGGCCTCTGCATCAATTTTCTAAGAATAATGATCTCCGGCTTCATTCCGTGTTGCTGCAAAGGACATAATCTTTTTTTTTTTTTCTTTCTTTCTTTTCGTTTTTTTGTTTTGTTTTATGGCCACACAGGATTTCATGATTTCATGACGTTTATGTACCATTATTTGTTTTGAGATGGAGTCTCGCTATGTCACTCATGCTGGAGTACAGTGGTATGATCTCAGTTCACTGCAACCTCCACCTCGCAGGTTCAAGCAATTCTTCTGCCACAGCCTCCTGAGTAACTAGGATTACAGGCGTGTGCCACAGCACCCAGCTAATTTTTGTATTTTTAGTATAGACGGAGTTTTTACCATGTAGGCCAGGCTGGTCTCAAACTCCTGACTTCCAGTGATCCATCGCCTTGGCCTACCAAAGTGTTGGAATTATAGGTGTGAGCCATTGCACCTGGCCCATATTTTGTTTTTATTAAGTTTTTTATATTTTGCTATATTTGGAGACAGGGTCTCACTCTTTTTCCCAGGCTGGAGTGCAGTGGTGTGGTCTTGGCTCACTGAAACCTCAACCTCTCAGGCTCAAGCTATCCTCTTCTACCTAAGCTTCCCAAGTAGCTAAGAATATAGGTTTGTGCCACCATGCCTAGCTAAGTTTTCTTTTTGTATTTTATTTTATTTTATTTTTTTTATAGATGGGATTTTGCCATGTTGTCCATGCTGGTCTCAAACTCCTGAGCTCAGGCAATCCACCTGGCTCGGCCCCCAAAGTGCTGGATTACAGGCATGTGCCATCATATAACCATACCATATTTTCTTTATCCAGTCTACCAGTGATAGGCATTTAGACTGATTCCATGTCTTTGCTATTGTGAATAGCGCTGCAATGAATGTGATTGTGCATGTGTCTTTAAAATAGAATAATTTGCATATTTTTAGGTATATACCCAATTGTGAGGTTACTGGGTCAAATGGTAATTTTGTTTTTAGTTTAGTGAGGAATCACCACACTGCTTTTCACAATGGTTGAATTATAATAATGACCATTCTCACTGGTTTGAGATGATTTCTTATTGTGGTTTTCTTTTGCATTTCTCTAATGATTAGTGATGAGCATTTTTTTATATGCTTGTTAGCCACATGTTTGTCTTCTTTTAAAGACAAGCAGCTTTTTCATGTTTTTTATCTTCTTTTAAGTGAGGTTTTTTTTCCCTTGTAAACTTGTCTTAGTTCCTAGAGGATTCTGGATAGCAGACCTTTGTCAGAAGCATAGTTTGGAAATATTTCTATTATTCTGTAGGTTGTCACTTTACTGTGTTGATACTTTCCTTCGCTGTGAAAAAGATCATTAGTTTAATTAGGTCCCATTTGTCAATTTTTGCTTTTGTTGCAATTACTTTTGATATCTTCATCATGAAATCTTTGCCAGTTTCTGTGTCTAGAATGGCACTTCTTACCTTCTAGGGTTTCTTTTTTTATATACCTAATTTTTAAGATTAACATTTAAGTCTTTCATTTACCTTGAGTTCAGCAGTATGATCATTTTATGATAGTGATCTTTTTTATTCATGAGCATAAAGTAGTGTTCCATTTGTTTGTGTCATCTCTGGCTTCTTTAAGCATTGTTTTGTAATTCTTGTCATAGAGATCTTTTACCTTTCTGGTTATCTGTATTTCTAGATATGTTACTCTTTTCTGTGGCAGTGTGAATGGGATTGTGTTTTCCATTCAGATTTGGCCTAGATGTTCTTGATATATAGGGTTGCTACTAATTTTTGTACATTTCTTTTGTATCCTGAGACTTTACTCAAGTTTTCAGTTTAAAGAGCTTTTCTGCTGAGAGTATAGGGTTTTCCAGATGTAGAATCATGTTGTTTGCAAATAGGGATAGTTTGACTTTCTCTCTTTTTGTTTGGATGCCTTTTATTTTTATCTTTTGCCTGATTGCTCTGGCTAAGATTTCCAATTTTATGCTGAATAGGACTGTTGAGAGAAGGCTTCCTTGTCTTGTGCCAGTTATGAAGAAGGAATGCTTACAGGTTTTGTCCATTCGGTATGTTGGCTGTTTGTTTGTCATAGATAACTTACTATTTTGATGTATGTACCTTCAGTGCCTAGTTTGTTGAGGGTTTTTAACATGAAAAATGTTAAATTTTATTGAAAGCTTTTTGTGCATCTATTGAGATAGTCTTGTGGTTTCTCTGTTTAATTCCGTTTATGTGATGAATCACATTTATTGATTTGTGTATGTTGAACAAACCTTGAATCCCCAAAACAAACCGTAGTTTATCACAGTGGGTTAGCTTTTTGATAAGCTGTGGGATTTGGTTTGCCAGTAGTTTGTTGACGATTTTTTTTTTTTTTTTTTTTTTTGAGATGGAATCTTGCTGTGTCACCCAGGCTGGAGTGCAGAGCATGATCTTGGCTCACTGCAACCTCTACCTTCCAGGTTCAAGTGATTCCCCTGTCTCAGCCTCTTGAGTAGTTGGGCTTACAGGTGTGTGCTACCACACCCAGCTGGTTTTTTTTGTGTTTTTAGAAGAGAGGGGGTTTCATCGTGTTGGCCAGGCTGGTCTTGAACTCCCGACATCAGGTAATCAGCCCATCTTGGCCTCCCAAAGTGCTGAGATTACAGGCATGAGCCACTGGGCCCAGCCGTTTGTTGAAGATTTTGGCATCAGTGTTCATCAAGGATATTGGCCTGAAGTTGCCTTTTTTCTGTTTTATCTCTGTTAGATTTTGGTATCAGAATGATGCTATTCTTACATAATGAGTTGGAGAGGAGTTTCTTCTTTTTAATCTTTTGATTTTGTTTTAGTAGAAATAATTTAATCTTTTGAAATTGTTTTAGTAGAAATAATATCAGTTTCTATTTGTACATCTGGTAGAATTCAGCTGTGAATATGTCTGGTCCTGAGCTTCATTTGATTGGTAGGTTATTTATTACTCATTCAATTTTTTGAGCTTTTTTTAAATTTATTTAAAGAATAAAGTAAGTTCTTCCCAGATATTTGTTTTATATATCAGAGGCTTTAATTATATTCTACAGGATTTTTTTTTTAATTTAGCAAGATAAGACTATTCTTTTTTTTTTTTCTTTGAGACGGGGTCTCACTCTGTTGCCCAGGCTGGAGTGCAGTGGCCGGATCTCAGCTCACTGCAAGCTCCACCTCCCAAGTTTACGCCATTCTCCTGCCTCAGCCTCCCAAGTAGCTGAGACTACAGGCACCCGCCACCACGTCCGGCTACTTTTTGTATTTTTTAGTAAAGATCGGATTTCACTGTGTTAGCCAGGATGGTCTCGTGTTAGGCAGGATGGTCTCGATCTCCTGATCTTGTGATCCGCCCGTCTCGGCCTCCCAAAGTGCTGGAATTATAGGCTTGAGCCACCCCTCCCGGCCAATTTTTTGAGCTTATCTATCTATTAAGAGCTTTGATGTTTTTGTGTGTATTCAGTCTTGGGAGGATATATTTGTTCCAGAATTTTTTTGTTTCTTCTAGAGTTTTGTTTTGTTTTTTATGTGCATAGTATATTCATACAGACTTCAGTATATATATTTTTTGTTTTATTTGCTTATGTGCATAGTATATTCATAGACTTCAGTATATTTTTGTGGAGTCAGCGGTAAGGTCTTTTTTTCTCATTTCTAATTGTGTTTATTTGTATCTTCTTCATTAATCTAGCTAGTAGTTTATTTACCTTTTCTAAAAAAAATAGATTTAATGCGTGGATTTCTTGATATTTTGTAGTTTTTCATGTCTAAATCTCCTTTAGTTCAGATCTGATTTTGGTTATTTCTTGTCTTTTGCTAGCTTAGGGGCTTATTTGCTTTTGCCTGCTCTCAGTCTTTTGTTTATGATGTCAGGTTGTTAAACTGAGATCTAACTTTTTGATGTGAGGATTTAATGCTATACATTTTTCTTTTAACGCTGTCTTAGCTGTATTGCAGGGTTTCTGGTATATTGTATTTTTGTTCTTTCTTGTTTCAAAAGACTTCTTGGTTTCTGCTTTAATATCATTATTTACCAAAAAGTTATTCAAGTGTAGACCGTTTAATTTTTATTTTATTGTATGGTTTCCAGTTGTTTTATTGGTATTCAATTATATTTTTCTTAAGCTGTAGTCTGTGTGTGTGGTTTGTATCATTTTGAGATTTTTGAATTTGCTGAGAATAGTTTTATTTCTGATTGTGTGGTCAATTTTAGAGTATGTGCCATGTGGTAATGAGAAGAATGTATATTATGGTATTTTTAGATGAAGAGTTCTGTAGATGTCTATTAGGACTATTTGGTCGAGTGTTGAGTTCAGGTCCTAATATTGTTATTAATTTTCTCCTTCAATGATCTGTCCATTAGTGCCTGTGAGATGTCATCTCCGATTATTACTGTGTCAGATTCTAAGTCTCTTCATAGGTCTCTAAGAACTTGCTTTATTCATGTGAACCCATGGATTTTTTTTATAACGCCTTTCTCTCTTGTGCTTTTCCCCCCATAAACATCCTTTCAAGTGCACACAGTGTGCAAAATTCAGATGTCCAAGAGTTCAAGAACTTGTCCAGAGATCTGGCTGTTGTAAGAGAAAATATAAATTTGCAATAAGAGGTTTTATTCTCATATGTGAAAATAAGGGAGGATAACTTGCTGATTTTTAAAAAAAGGTTTAGATTATATGTATATATTTCCTCTGCTTTTTGAAATATATCTAAATCATATTAACAATGAAACAAACCTTTTGTCATTCTTTTTGACTGAGAATTGTCTTTATCTGGGACCTGAGATTCATTGCTTTCTTTTTGTCTTGGCAAAAGATTATTTTTTTAATCTTTAGTCTTTAAACTAGACACAGATTTGTTCAGAGTAAACCTCATTTCAAGAGCATTAAAAAGTTGAGCACAAAGGTTGGAATAAATTTAGCAATACAGAATAAAATAGACTAAAAGATACTGAATAAGTTCTTTGGCAGAAACCTGATTATCCAAGGTGATTATTTGCAGGCTGACATACTTACACTGCAAAAGCCAGAAGAGGTCAGTGTATAAACTGAACAGTGGAGTCTGTTGTACTTGGGTTACTTCAGTACAGTTAGTGCAGTTATGTGTAGTGTTTGTAGACAACCTGCATTCATATAAATTAAACAGTATTTTCTACAATAGTATGAATATAAGGCCACAATATTTACTTTGATTGAATTCCTTATTTTAATATTGTTATTCATACTTTTGAAATATAGTGTTTTAACTGAATTATAGTTCGGATAATTTTTTAAAATCTTACATACCTTATGACAAGTACATAAAATTAGTCATACTTATGTATTTATATCTGATATCCAAAGAAATTTACCATTAAATTGTTATAGTAGCTATTAGTCTGACATGCTCATTAATTTATCCAATAGTAGTAGTTATAGGTAAGGATAATTTTAGTGTCATAATTTACCAAATTAGTATGCTGCTATTATGGGACAAATAAAGACAGGTGATATGGCTACCCAAAAACCATAATAGCTCGCCAGTTAGCTATGTTGCAAGCTCTAATATATTCTACTATATTAACACAGATTTCAATTTTTTATAAAAAAGTGCTGGTGGAAGTTGTCAGATATATTCCAATATATCTCACATTCAATGGTTAGCAAATAAGAGAGCAGCAGAGATGGAAGATAAATCTTGTAAAATTCTGCTGAGAACTGGGCACGGTGGCTCATGCCTCTAATCCCAGGACTTTGGGAGGCCAAGGTGGGTGGATCACCTGAGGTCAGGAGTTTGAGACCAGCCTGGACAACATAGTGAAACCTTTTCTCTACCAAAAATACAAAATTCGCCAGGTGTGGTGGTGCATGCCTGTAGTCCCAGCTATTTGTGAGGCTCAGACAGGAGAATCACTTGAACCCAGGAGGCAAAGGTTTCAGTGAGCCAAGATCACACCATTGCACTCCAGCCTGGGCAACAAGAATGAAACTCCATCTCAAAAAAAAAAAAAAAAAATTCTGCTGAGAACATGCCCCCTTTATTCAATAATGCTCATGTTTCTCTTGCTGAGAGTAGCTATGCACTTTGGGTGTTTGGAGAGAAATTCTTCTTAGGGAGGTATTTTCTGGCTGACTTGATCAATCTTATATCCAATCTCAGTTTTTTCTTAAGACATTTTAACTTTTTTCTCTCAATATAATTTTTCTCAGAACAAGAGCTGTTTTTCTCTCGAATGCATTGTGTGTCTGTTTCAGAAACCCTATTAGTATCCCATGGTGTCTGTGAAAGACGTGGGCTGTCACAGTGAGAACTCTCAGAGCTGTCTCTATCTGGAGTCATGCTAAAACCCAGCAGTATTTTTTTCATGTCACCATTATAAATAAAAACTGAGGCTGAAACACTGCTCCCTTTTCTATTATTGTGAAGGTGCAGTTCTACCCAGGAGGTCTGCAGACTCTCCTCCTGCTGCTCAGGCTTCACTCTCTGATGTGGCACCAGAGTGCTGCTGTGGCAACTGGGATTCACCTAAGATGTGAGTTTCCAACTGTGAGCCCTGTGCTGTGGGCTGTGCCTCAGTGGCAGATGGTAGGGGTCAAGAGAATACACTGGCCACCAGGAGAGGGAAACAAGAGTGCTCAAGCCCAATGCTCGGCAAGTAGAGAGCTATTGCTTTAAAATTTAAATAGCCAAAAAGATAGCACCCGAATCAACAATTTTTGTAGAAGAGTCGAAGCGTACCTTCACCAGACACTGGGGTTCAAGTTGCACAACTAAATCCAGTCATGAAGATGTGAAAAGTTTATTTTGTCATTGATTATAACCATTTAGCATACATGGATGGCCTTCCCAACTACCAGGTGAATTTAGGATGAACTATGTGTGACATGGTGCTGTAAATTCTACTTGTAGACGAATTATGGTGATTGTCTTTGCAATCTCTTGAGCAAATTGACTGTAATGTCACATTCACATGTAATTGTATAATAAAACAGTTTTCTTTCTGTTCTGTTATTGTGGAGTTCCTTTGGGGCTGAAGAAAATTTTGCTTATAATTATATTTTCCAAACCCAGTGTAGAATTACCAGACATAATGGAAACACATAAGGTACCAACTAAGCTTTACTCTAGATGGGCCTTTTTGGCTTCCAGTCAATTCACAATTGTGCAGTGAAGTGCATGCTGTCCCCTAAATATGCAGGTGGAATTGCGTCTCTGCCTACTTAGTATCTATCATCCTCTGCAGTCACTTTTAGAGAGGCTAGACCAGATTTCTACAAACTTCATAGGTCAGATATTAACCATTTTACCTCTTCCGACAACTTGTGTCTTCAGACCTGAAACTGATTCAGTGACCATCAGGCACTGAAACCCAATCAGAGTAAAATATGTGCATTGAGTAGACCTGTAGACATGAGAATCTCCACTTCTCCCTCCTTCCTCATGCTAAAATGCCCACAAATGTTGAGATAACATTTACCTGAATATTGCTGCTACTTTACCCATGCAGGGCCTGAATTTGCAGCTCCAAATTCTAAATGTAGGTCTTGAGAATTGAGATGGAAAAAAAAAGTTTTTGTCTGAGGAATGCAAGTCCTTTTAGGTATCAAACTCAGAGAGACATTAAAATGAGAGCACAGTCATGTTTCTCTCCCTTTTTTTTTCAGCTGTATATCTCTTGAAACTGTTCACTGTTGCCCCAAGTAGCTATAAATTAAAGTAATTCCACACTGGACACTACATTCCATATCCTTAACCTTGATGTATATCCAATCAGTCATTAAAGTTATTTCTTTACATAAGTAAGAATTTCTCACAACCAATTTTGTATCAGTGAGCACTCACTGTTACTTTTCCTTGTTTTGCCTTTACAAATCCACTTGTAAGTGCTGCTAATCAAAGTGTAGGTTCCAGGCAACTTGAATATTTTGTCCCAAGTTAAAATCCTTAAGCTTGACCCAAATAAAATGTCTGCTTTTGTTCATGTTGTGTCAGCTTTTTTGTTGTTTTTGTTTGTTTGTTTTTTGAGATGGAGTCTCACTCTGTCGCCCAGGCTGGAGTGCAGTGGCCAGATCTCAGCTCACTGCAAGCTCCGCCTCCCAGGTTTATGGCATTCTCCTGCCTCAGCCTCCCGAGTAGCTGGGACTACAGGCGCCCGCCACCTCGCCCGGCTAGTTTTTTGTATTTTTTAGTAGAGATCGGGTTTCACCATGTTAGCCAGGATGGTCTCGATCTCCTGACCTCGTGATCCGCCCATCTCGGCCTCCCAAAGTGCTGGAATTACAGGCTTGAGCCATCGCGCTGGGCCTGTGTTAGCTTTTTTAAGGTAAAATATTATTTAGAATGTTCTAGAGCAGCATCTGTGAGGAAATCTCTCCTTTAGTTTCACTTTACTTACTGTAACACCCAAAAATGCAGAGTGAGATTGATTTCACCTAGAATCTGCAAATAAGGTCTGGCTGGCCTCTGCCTGGGATTTACAAGGCACGGCCAGACTTTGGCTTTAGAATTCATAGAAAACCAACAGGAGGCATTTTCTGCATTGTGAGATATCAACGTAGACATTTTTAATTCCTCTTTTGAGAGTGTGGCTTTTTGACCTTTTCACATCTTTTTCATTAACCTGACACAGTCATATGAGAGGCTCCAGGAGTAAGTAGAATCTGATGGCAGAATCTGTAAGTGTAAACAAGCATCTTAAGGCCACACAGTATCCAGAGCCACGACCACAACTATACCTACCTGTAAAATGTGATACTGGAGTAAAGTATTCTTGTCCTTCTACTTACCCAACAGCTAGCAAATCAGGATGGATGAGCCAGGTTCTGGAGTTCAACCAAGGCAGTTCCATTTTTTATTTAGAATCATCCTGAGTCTTCTCTGCCTGGCTTGTCTTAAAAAATTATTCTAGATAACCTTAAGGGATTTTTAAAAATTGCTTATTAGCGTATAATATAAAATTTACAGGGCAGTGGCAAAAAAATATTAAAATTATACAAACTCAGATTTAGGTTTACTTAAGTAAGCTTTAGAAAAAAGAGCTGACAATACCCCCCAGTGACATAGAGAACTTAATTGTACATCGGCTGTACACTCTGCCCCAGCCCTGTTCATATTCCCCCTTTTTGGAGTCCTTATTTATGTCTGGCTCTACCCTGGCATCTTGCCTCACAGAACTCATTAGAAGAGATGAGAGTTTTGGGTCATGAATCCTGTTGCCTTTTTAGAGCTGGTGTTCAACATTTTCTGCAACCCAACAGATAAATGGGAAATACAAAGTATGTATTATAGGATCTTACTTTTCATATTTTTTATTCAAACCAGTGCTTGCAGAAACATTATTTAGCAACTTGTTTTCTGTTCCTGCAGATCTAGTAGTTGATTCACAAGTCTCAAGAAAGTAAATATAAACACAACAAAAATTTATCTAAATTGCATTAAACTCTTTCCATCTGTATCTCTTTCATCTGTCTGTATTTACCTTTCATTCTATGCATTTTTTGAAAAAATCAATGACAGATCTACAGAAATAGAAATAAAAATGCTGGGTCCTTTAAAGCCTTGGAATTACTGAACATGTAGTATCAACTCACAGGGTGTTATTAGGATTAAACCACATAATGTGCTATCACAGTGCTCTGTAACATCCTATTGAGCACTTAGTACCTGCTTAATAAACATTGCATTAGTACATGTGCACATGTTTTCCAAATGCAGACTTACTCAGAAATTGCTCCTTTCTGTTTTCTCTGTAAACTTTAGAGTCAGCAAAGAATATAATACTTTAGAATGAAGAATGATTGTCTTCATTTGTACCAGAAGTATTTGTGTTGTGACAAGAGTGCTGGGTTATCAGCCCAGGCTTCTAATGAGTGTCACCTGGCCATTTTGCAGAACTCTCTTTACTTGTGCCCTGTCCATGGATTCTGTTTATTATTCTGAGGGAAGTATCCATGTTGTTTTAATTAAGTGGTTCATGTGACTCTAAGGTGAGGTCAGAATCAAGTAGGAGGAATTCAGAATACATTCATGAGAGTTAAGTTCCATCTTTGCATTAAAGGGTGGTTCAAGAGCCTGTTCTGTTTGGATTTGGTAGGGACAGGACAGCATGGCCCACATTTCCATTACTGTAGCAGAAATTGCTGGTGCCTGTGTCAGGGGACGGCTCCTGAGGACAAAATAAAGAAAAGCATATTTTTATCTCTGGAGCTACTCATTGTTTCTCAATCTCTTCTGCTGTAAAGGGCAGAAGTGGGTGGAGTTTCTGTGTCTTGGTTCTTCTGCCTGTGGATGTGGTGACAGCAGGTAGACCTGTGGTGCTGACACTTTTAAAGGCATGTTCTCAAGATTCAGGTATAATTTGTCCAGAGAATTTTATCTGAGAAAGAATCCTAGAGAAGGAGGAGAAGGAGAAAAAAAAAAATGGACTTTTTTTTTTTTCTTTTTTTTTCAGCTAAATATGTCTCAGATCAAGATCTGTGTCCACTGTGCTTTCTCCAGGAAACATGTTTGGTACTTGCAAACCTGTACTTCTCTACTTGTGTTTTTCCTCCCTAATGAGTTTGTCTTAACTACTTTAAAAAATTCTTACAATAATCAAAGTCTCTGAAAAATATATTTCTTCTATATACCAGAGCCTTCTCTACATTATGGCTTCTTATATGCCATGCAGAAATCTCACTATGAGTTTATAATCTGCAATATTAAAAATGTCCTTTTGTGGCTGTTGAACATGGGAAGGTGTAGATACTCAAAATTCCTATTGGGGAAACCTGGGGTTTTTAGTGAAGACAGAGAACATGTAATGTTCAGGTTTCATCTGTGTTCTTTTTTTTTTTTTTTTTTTTTTTTTGGAGACAGAGTCTCGCTCTGTCGCCCAGGCTGGAGTGCAGTGGCCAGATCTCAGCTCACTGCAAGCTCCGCCTCCCGGGTTCATGTCATTCTCCTGCCTCAGCCTGCCGAGTAGTTGGGACTTACAGGTGCCTGCCACCTCGCCCAGCTAGTGTTTTGTATTTTTTAGTAGAGATGGGGTTTCACCGTGTTAGCCAGGATGGTCTCGATCTCCTGACCTCATGATCCGCCCATCTCGGCCTCCCAAAGTGCTGGGATTACAGGCTTGAGCCACCGTGCCTGGCCTCATCTGTGTTCTTTATTATGTCTATGCAGTACAGGATTAAGAAAACACCCATTGAAGCAGTATGGTATTTATTACCGAGAAAATTATAAAAAAATTGATAGGAGATAACTGCTCTTTACAGTGCTAAAGAAAGACTGTTTAAAATCACTGTTAAAAATTACAGAACATGGGAGATACCTGTATCTTGAACTTTCCATAAAACTAATGTTTCCTTATGGTTAAATTCAGACTGTAATTTACCTTTCAGGGGACAATATCTCAGCAGTAATGCTGTGTCCTTCTGGGTGCATCAGGACATTATAAAAGTTTGTTCTAGTGTAGTTGATGTCAATAAATCACTTAGTTGATAAGCTTTCTGACACATTTTTTCACTATAGAATTAATTATTTTTCTCTTCATTGTTAAGTATCTTTATGCAGCTGATGTGAACAAACCACCACATTTAATCTGGCAGCTGCCCTTCTTTCTTAGGTTTCCTTTGTGTTTGTCTGTTTTTGGAAAATGAAGGCTCTCATATTTATTTACAAACCAGAAAAACACAGGCTCATTCAATTACTGGATATTTGAAAAAATAGTCTTTTTGGGCCAAAAACATTGGCATACTGATGAGCTTGTTAAAAATTCAGCAACTCAGACTTTATCCCTGATCTTCTGAAAAAAAAAAAAAAATCTGCATTAACAGGATCTCCAGCTTATTGTACACATTAAAATTTGAGTGATACCTTCTAACTCAACATGTCTATTCCATCTGAGTAATATACAAAACTATGTCTTTTCCATCTGAAGAATACAATCCTTTTTTTTTTTTTTGAGATGGAATTTCAATCTTGTTACCCAGACTGGAGGGCAATGGCGCAATCTCAGCTCACCACAACCTCCGCCTCCTGGATTCAAGTGATTCTCCTGCCTCAACCTCCCAAGTAGCTAGAATTACAAGCAGAAACCACCATACTCAGCTAATTTTGTGTTTTTAGTAGGTACGGGGTTTCTCCATGTTGGTCAGACTGGTCTCAAACTCCCGACCTCAGGTGGTCTGCCCGCCTCTGCGTCCCAAAGTGCTGGGATTACAGGCATAAGCCACCATGCCTGCACACAATTAATTCTGTATGATGTAAATATAGCACTCAAAATTGTACATGTGTTTATGCCCTTAATTTTATACTTTATTATCCAGAAAAATACTATATATACACTGATGTTATGAATATTATAAAACTTTGTTTTCTTAGAGTTAGAGAATACAGTAGAGAATATTTCTAGTTGAAAACTATTTTATTGAATTATTTCAGTCACTCTTAGAAGTCAGAACCAGCTCTCTTTACTCTCTCCATTTTACGTCGAGTAAAATTAAAAATTATGCCCATGACCACTTGGTAAATATGTGTGTTTGTGTGTATTTTCCAGGGATCATTGTCATTTTGGGATGTGGCCATAGAATTCTCTCTGGAGGAGTGGCAATGCCTGGACACTGCACAGCAGAATTTATATAGGAATGTGATGTTAGAGAACTACAGAAACCTGGTCTTCCTGGGTGAGAATAACTTTAATATGTAATTCCTAGTATACGCTATAGGTTTCATTTTGCTGCGGACTTTATTGGCCTGAACAAAGGAGGATGAACGCGGGAATAAAGACAAAGACGGCACCAGGGGTCTCCTTGCTGCTAGTGAACAAGGGCCCTGAACTTCTATAGCCCTTCATATTTATTGAGTAAAGGAGATAGGGAGAAGGGGGAGGTTGTGGTCAGCTACTAGACTTAGTGACTGTATTCTTTAAACAGTACTCTCCAGATATTCTAGTGGATAACCTCAAGGAGCATGGCACCAGGGAGTGACTCTCCTCAGTGTACCTTCTAGCGGCATGAACAGAAGCAAGATTGCCCACATTCTGCGTTCATGATAATCAGTTTGCTGTTTGATCATATAGCCTCCAGTGGAATGCTGAGTTGGTCACAACCCTCAGGCTTTTGGCTCCCAAAAACATTTCTCTTTTGTATAATTTCTTTTTGGAATTTATGCTTTCAGATGTCTGTTTTCAAGAAAATCATAGAGATTTTTCCACAGAGAAAAAAATTTCAAAATGTTTCATCTTGACCTGAACTTACCACATTCTTGAGCTCCTCTGTGTCCTTCACTTTAGATTAATGGTAATTTCAAAATTTTACTGGCATAAAATATTATTGCTCACACTTTAAAATCTAATTGCCACCACCAATTTTTAATTCAGTAGTACCAGGTGATAAAATTAAGAACCTACAAAATTAGAGTATTTTCTAAATATTTAGAAATTTCTGTTGTAATTTAGTATTTTGGAATAAATATATTAGAATATTGTGTTACATCCTCTTTACTGAGCACATTACTAAGTTATTAATTGGAGAATATGAGCAAGATGCATGTTACTCATTTTTAATGAAACAGGTATTGCTGTCCCTAAGCCAAACCTGATCATTTTTCTGCAGCAAGGAAAAGAGCCCTGGAATATGAAGAGACATGAGATGGTGGAAGAATCCCCAGGTAGGTGAGAATGAATACAGCAGACAACATGGATGAGAGGTCCAAGGTCAAGGAGAAAGCCAGTCCTTAAAGGGATATGGGAAGCAGTGTTCCAAAAGAAACAGTTTCTGGAAAGCCTAATTTTTATTTTCATTTTTATTTTGAAATTTTCTCTCACACAGGGGCATCTTCTGTCTTATGCTTTTAAAATATCTAAGAATTCTTCTTTCCCTTCAGTACTCTTCCTTCAAGTTTACAGTGACAGCCAAAGTACTTTTCATGGCATACAAGCGAGTGCACAATCTGAGTTTTTTCTGTTTTTGTTTTTCTGGACATGATATTTGTGTAATTTTAAGGTACTCCATGTTAAACTGTCTTTTAAGTTCTCTTTTCCCATCGTCTCTGAAATATGTGAGAGTAGTGGTTTCTGTATTAATTGGGTGTTCTTTGTTCATTTTTCTGCACATTTCATCCTGTTTTTCTTATAGTCTTGAAATATAGTTTGGAATTATGAAGTATGATGTCCTGCTTTTTTCTTCAAGATTGCTTTGGCTGTTCACAGTTTCTTGTAGTTTCATGTCAATTTTATGATTGTGTTTTTCATTACTGTGAAAAAAAACCACTGGAATATTGATAGTTTATTGAATCTAGAGATCACTTTGGATAATATGGCATTTTATCATTTATTCTTTGAATCGATAGACAAAATAAATTTATTTGTGTTCTCTCATTTTTCATTGATAAATCTTTCACTTGATAAGTTTTTCAGCTCCTCAGTTAAATTTGTTCTCAGATATTTATTATTTTAGTGCTATTGTAAATAAGATTGTTTTCTTCCTCTATTTTACCAGATAGTTTAAGTGTATGGAATCATAACTTGTATGTTAATTTTATATTTTGGTAATTTACTGAGTGTATTTATTAGTTTTAAAAGGTTTTAATGTACTGTTTATGGTTTTTTATAGAGAACATTGCATGATCTACAAGCAGCAATGTTTTACTTATTTGTCTTCAATTTCAATGACTTAAAAATTTTTTTGACAACTTTTTCTTCCACATACATCAAGTGCTGTGTTAAAATAGAAGCACTGACAATAGGCACAATATACTTTTGCATTGTTGTCTTAATTTGAAGGAGCAAACACCTCAAAGTTTTGATAAACTGGTTTCAGAGGGTAAAAATTTCTTTTCTTGGGCCCCCAGGGTGATAGAATGCCTTTGGGTTTGTAGTAGAGTGGGGTTGTACCTTGGTCACAAGGCTGCTGGCTCAGCACTATGGTTGGCTTATTACAGGGGGCTTGGGTAATTGTAATTCCCATTTTATTTTTGGACAGAGTAAATATCCTTCAGGACTTTGCTCAGTAAGGTAGACTCTATGGCAGGTTTCTGCAGTCAGGTCTGCATATGGTGGGCTTTATATTAGGATGTGGATTAGTATGGCTTGTACTGAGTACCAGAGAGGATTTCTGACGTCACTGTGGGTTTCTACATAGGCGGAACTGGCCATGAACTGTGGCTTAGGAAGCTGGAACTGAGTCATGGAACTGCTATTGGGACCAAGATCTGCAGGCCTGCCAGCATGGCTCTAAAAGGATATCTCTCCAGGCCTCTGGAAGACCAAGACCTCTCACAGACTGTGGCTGACTGGGAGGAGTTTGGGATGATTACAGAGTAAGTTCAAAATTCTCAGTGGGGCTCTTTCCGCCATCTTTCCGAGCCGCCACAATGGTGCGCATGAATGTCCTCGCTGATGCTCTCAAGAGCATCAACAATGCCGAAAAGAGAGGCAAAGGCCAGGTGCTTATTAGGCCATGCTCCAAAGTCATCGTCCGGTTTCTCACTGTGATGATGAAGCATGGTTACATTGGCGAATTTGAAATCATTGATGATCACAGAGCTGGGAAAATTGTTGTGAACCTTACAGGCAGGCTAAACAAGTGTGGAGTGATCAGCCCCAGATTTGATGTGCAACTCAAAGATCTAGAAAAATGGCAGAATAACCTGCTTCCATCCCGCCCGTTTGGTTTCATTGTACTGACAACCTCAGCTGGCATCGTGGACCATGAAGAAGCAAGACGAAAGCACACAGGAGGGAAAATCCTGGGACTCTTTTTCTAGGGATGTAATACATACATTTACAAATAAAATGCCTCATGGACAAAAAAAAATAAAAATAAAAATAAAAACAATTCTCAGTGGGACGGAGTTGGGTGGGACATTTTTTGGTCTGTAGTCAAGAGCAGGGATTCTGTAGTTTGCCACCTGAATGAAAGCTTGCCTTCTGAAAAGGGTGCTCCTTAATCTTGGGCTCAGCAAAGTTTCACAATTCCCTCCCTGGATCTCAAAGCTCTCTTAAAGGCACTTATTTCTGAGATGGGGTCTCACTGCATAACCCAGGTTGGTCGTAAAATTTTGGCCTGAAGCAATTCTCCAATGTTACTGTACCATGTAGCTGTCATTACAGATGGTAACCATGATGCCTGGTTCTCTCATTAAGACATTTTTGTCATGGATGACTGACAAACTTTCTTGCTGTTGGGGGTTTAAGCAGATAGGGCACCTTTTTCTTTTTATCTGCTTCTAAGAGTGTAAAATGCTTTATATCTATCGATCTCTTAAAATCTTTGTCTTTTTGAGGCTAACTCATTTTGCATAACGTTACCAAGATTTATCTTCATAATTGGTAGAATATTTTCTACTTTTTGAAAACTGAGTGATATTCCAGTATTTTAATTTTTTTTTTTTTTTTTCTTTTGAGACAGAGTCTCACTCTGTTGCCCAGGCTGGAGTGCATTGGCGCAATCTCGGCTCACTGCAAGCCCCGCCTCCCGGGATCACGCCATTCTCCTGCCTCAGCCTCCTGAGTAGCTGGGACTATAGGCGCCCGCCACCTCACCCAGCTAGTTTTTTGTATTTTTTAGTAGAGACGGAGTTTCACCGGGTTATCCAGGATGGTCTCGATCTCCTGACCTCGTGATCCGCCCATCTCGGCCTCCCAAAGTGCTGGGATTACAGGCTTGAGCCACCGGGCCCGGCAGTAGTTCAAATTGTATTTACTGAATGATTTGGTGACAGAAATTTGCATTGCCTTTACCTATTAGTTTATAGTAATAATTACTGCTATGTAAATGACTCCTCATATGACCATACATGTTAAAGTATATATATGTGTTGCATTCTATTTCATTAGTCTAACTTTCATCATTATACCAGATTGTTTTAATTCTGTAGCTTTGTGGTGTCTTTTAAAATCAGGAACTTTAATGCCTGCAACATTGCTTTATTATTATTATTATTTTAAGATTGTTGGGAACTTTACTGTCTTTTGAGATTTTATATATTTCTGGGGTTGCTGTTTCTGTTTCTTCAAAAATACAATGAGAAATTTGAAAAACATTTTATTAAATTTGTAGATTACATTGACCAGGATGAACATCGTTACAATAGTAACTATTATAGCCTTTGTATAAGAGTGTGCTTGAGTGTTTTTTTAAATTCCTATGTGTACATATATAGGTTTTTTTTTTTTTTTTTTTAGACAGTCTTGCTCTATCTCCAGGCTGGAGTGCAGTGCCACTATCTGGGCTCACTGCAACCTCCGCCTCCCGGGTTCAAGCGATTCCTTTCCCTCAGCCTCCTGAGTAGCTGGGACTACAGGTGCGTGCCACGAAGCCTGGCTAGTTTTTCACATTTTGGTAGAGACAGGGTTTCACACTGTTAGCCAGAATGGTCTTGATCTCCTGACCTCATGATCCACCCACCTCAGCCTCCCAAACTGCTGGGATTACAGGTGTGAGTCACCATGTTTGGCATTTTTTTTTTCAGGTTTTTTCTATTACTGTTGTATACTTGTATTCGTGTTTAGTCATAGAAAATAAATCATAAAATTTCAGTTTTAAAAAACTTGGTAAGACTTCTTTTTTGGCCCAAGAGGCGGTCTATCAAGAAATATGTTGCATGAGCTATTGAGAAGGGTGTGTATCCTGATGTTGAGGAGTGTTCTCTATACCTCTGTCAGATATAGTTGTTTTATACCACTTTTAAGTAGTCTGTTTCCTTATTAATATTCTGTTTTGATTTTTTTAAATTATACTTTAATTTCTGGGGTACATGTGCAGAACGTGCAGGTTTGTTACATAGGTATGCACGTGCTATGGTGGTTTGCTGTACCCATCAACCTGTTATCTACATTAGGTATTTCTCGTAATGTTATTCATCCACTAGCCTCCCATCCCGCCACAGGCCCCGGTGTGTAATATTCCCCTTCTTGTGTCCCTGTGTTGTCATTGTTCACCTCCCACTTATGAGTAAGAACAATGTGTGTTTGGTTTTCTGTTCTTGTGTTAGTTTGCTGAGAATGATGGTTTCCAGCTTTATCCATGTCTCTGCAAAGGACATGAACTCATCCTTTTTTATGGCTGCATACTGTTCCGTGTATGTGCCATATTTTCTTTATCTAGTCTATTACTAATGGGCATTTGGGTTGGTTCCAAGTCTTTGCTATTGTGAATAGTGCTGCAATAAACATATGTGTGCATGTGTCTTTATAGTAGAATGATTTATAATTTTTTGAGTATATACCCAGTAATGGAATTGCTGGGTCAAATGGTATTTCTAGTTCTAGATCCTTGAGGAATCGCCACATTGTCTTCCACAATCGCTGAACTAATTTACACTCCAGCCATCAGTGAAAAGCATTCCTACTTCTCCACATCTTCTCCAGCATCTGTTGTTTCCTGACTTTTTAATGATCACCATTCTAACTGGGATGAAATGGTATCTCCTTGTGGTTTTCATTTGCATTTCTCTAATGACCCATGATGATGAACTTTTTTTCATATGCTTGTTGGCCACATAAAGATCTTTTTTTGAGAAGTATCTGTTCATATCCTTTGCCCACTTTTTGATTTTTTTTTTTCTTGTAAATTTGTTTAACTTCTTTATGGATCCTGGATATTAGCCCTTTGTCAGATGGATAGATTGGAAGATTTTTCTCCCATTCTGTAGGTTGCCTGTTCACTCTGATAGTTTCTTTGGCTATGCAGAAGCTCTTTAGTTTAATTAGCTGCTATTTGTCAATTTGGCTTTTGTTGCCATTGCTTTTGGTGTTTTAGTTATGAAGTCTTTGCCCATGCCTGTGTCCTGAATGGCGTTGTCTAGGTTTTCTTCTAGGGTTTTTATGGTTTGGAGTGTTACATTTAAGTCTGTAATCCATCTTGAGTTAATTTTTCTATAAGGTGTAAGGAAGGGGTCCAGTTTCAGTTTTCTGAATATGGCTAGCCAGTTTTTTCAATACCATTTATTAAATAGGGAATCCTTTCCCCATTGCTTGTTTTTTTCAGGTTTGTCAAAGATCAGATGGTTGTAGATGTGTGGTGTTATTTCTGAGGCCTCTGTTCTGTTCCATTGATCTGTATATCTGTTTTGATACCAGTACCATACTGTTTTGATTACTATAGCCTTGTAGTATAGTTTGAAGTCAGGTAGCATGATGCCTCCAGCTTTGTTCTTTTTGCTTAGGATTGTCTTGGCTATATGAGATTTTTTCTGGTTCCATATTAAATTTAGTTTTTTTCAAAATCTGTGAAGGAAGGTAATGGTAGCTTGATGGGGATAGCATTGAATCTGTAAATCACTTTGGGCAGTATGGTCATTTTCACGATATCAATTCTTCCTATCCATGAGCATGGAATGTTCTTCCATTTGTTTGTGTCTTCTTTTATTTTGTTGAGCAGTGGTTTGTAGTTCTCCTTGAAGAAGTCCTTCACATTCCTTGGCAGTTGTATTCCTGGGTATTTTATTCTCTTTGTAGCAATTGTGAATGGGAGGTGAGTCATGATTTGGCTCTCTTTCTATTATTGGTGTATAGGAATGCTTGTGATTTTTGCACATTGATTTTGTATCCTGAGAGTTTGTTGAAGTTGTTTATCAACTTAAGGAGATTTTGGGCTGAGACAGTGGGGTTTTCTAAATATACAATCATGTCATTTGCAATCAGAATTTGACTTCCTTTTTTCCTATTTGAATACCCATTATTTATTTTTCTTGCCTGCTTGTCCTCACCAGAACTTCCAATACTATGCTGAATGGGAGTGGTGAGAGAGGGCATCCTTGTCTTGTGCCGGTTTTCAAAGGGAATGCTTCTGGTTTTTGCCCATTCAGTATGATATTATCTGTGGGTTTGTCATAAATAGCTCTTATTATTTTGAGATATATTCCATCAATACCTAGTTTATTGAGAGTTTTTAGCATGAAAGTGTGTTGAATTTTGTCAAAGGCCTTTTCTGCATCTATTGAGATAATCATGTGGTTTTTGTCATTGATTCTGTTTATGTGATGGATTATATTTATTGATTTGCATATGTTGAACCACCCTTACATCCCAGGGATGAAGCCGACTTGATCACGGTAGATAAGCTTTTTGATGTGCTGCTGTATTCAGTTTGCCAGTATTTTATCGAGGATTTTTGCATCCATGTTCATCAGGGATATTGGCTTGACATTTTTTGCTGTTGTGTCTCTGCCAGGTTTTTGTATCAGGATGATGCTGGCCTCATAAAATGAGTTAGGGAGGCTTCCCTCTTTTTCTATTGTTTGGAATAGTTTCAGAAAGAATAGGATCAATTATTCTTTGTACCTCTGGTAGAATTCAGCTGTGAATCCATCAGGTTCTGGACATTTTTTATTGGTAGGCTAATAATTACTGTCTCAGTTTCAGAACTTGTTATTGGCCTCTTCAGGATTTATTTTATTTTTATTTTTTGAAGGTTTTTTTTTTTGTGTCTCTCTCTCCTTCTGTTCTGTTCTTAGTTCTTTGTTATCTTCTGCTAGGGTTTGAATTTGTTTGTTCTTGCTTCTCTAGTTCTTTTCATTGTGATTTTAGCATGTCTATTTTAGATCGTTCCTGCTTTCTCTTGTGGGCATTTAGTGCTGTAAATTTTCCTCTAGACATTCCTTTGTCTGTGTCCCAGAGATTCTGGTATTTTGTGTCTTTGTTCTCATTGGATTCAAAGAACTTTTTAATTTCTGCTTTCATTTAATTATTTTCTCTGTAGTCATTCAGGAGCAGGTTGTTCAGTTTCCGTGTAGTTGTGTGGTTTTGAGTGAGTTTCTTAATCCTGAGTTCTAATTTGATTGCTCTGTGGTCTGAGAGACTGTTTGTTATGTTTTCCATTCTTTTACATTTGCTGAGGAGTGTTTTGCTTCCAATTATGTGGTCAGTTTTAGAATAAGTGTGATGTGGTGCTAAGAAGAATGTGTATTCTGTCGATTTGGGGTAAAGAGTTCTGTAGATTTCTATTAGGTCTGCTTGGTCCAGAGTTGAGTTCACATCCTGAATATGCTTGTTAGTTTTCTGTCTCATTGATCAGGCTAATATTGACAGTAGGGTGTTAAAGTCTCCCACTATTATAGTGTGGGAATCTATGTTTCTTTGTAGGTCCCTAATAACTTGCTTTATGATTCTAGGTGCTCCTGTATTGGGTGCATGTATATTTAGGATAGTTAGCTCTTGTTGTTGCATTGACCCCTTTACCATGATGTAATGCCCATCTTTGTCTCTTTTGATCTTTGTTGGTTTATCGTCTGTTTGATCAGAGACTGGGATTGCAACCCCAGGTTTTTATTCTTTTTTTTTTTTTTTTTTCTGCTTTCCATTTGCTTGGTTAAATATTCCTCCATCCATTTATTTTGAGTCTTTATGTGTCTTTGCACATGAGATGGGTCTCTTGAATACAGCATTTAGATGGATCTTGACTCTATTCAATTTGCCAGTCTGTGTCTTTTAATTGGAGCATTTAGCCCTTGTATTTAAGGTTAATATTGTTATGTGTGAATTTGATCCTGTCATTATGATGCTAGCTGGTTATTTTGCCCATTAGTTGATGCAGTTTCTTCATAGTGTCGATGGTCTTTAACAATTTGGTATGTTTTTGCAGTGGCTGGTACCAGTTGTTCCTTTGTGTGTTTTGTGCTTCCTTCAGGAGTTCTTGTAAGGCAGGCAGGTCTCTCAGCATTTGCTTGTCTGTAAAGGATTTTATTTCTCCTTCACTTATGAAACTTAGTTTAGCTGGATATGAAATTCTGGGTTGAAAATTACTTTCTTTAAGAATGTTGAATATTGGCTCCCCACTCTCTACTGGCTTGTAGGGTTTCTGCAGAGAGATCCACTGTTAGTCTGATGGGCTTCCATTTGTGGGTAACCCGACCTTTCTCTCTGACTGTCCTCAACACTTTTTTCTTCATTTCAACCTTGGTGAATCTGACGATTATGTATCTTGGGGTTGCTCTTCTTGAGGAGTATCTTTGTGGTGTTCTCTGTGTTTCCTGAATTTGAATGTTGTCCTGTCTTGCTAGGTTGGGGATGTTCTCCTGGATGATATTTTGAAGAGTGTTTTCCAATTTGATTCCATTCTCCCTGTCACTTTGAGGTACCCCAATCAAACATAGATTTGGTCTTTTCACATAGTCCCATATTTCTTGGAGACTTTGTTCATTTCTTTTTATTCTTTTATCTCTAATCTTGTCTTCTTCCTTTATTTCATTAAGAGAAAAGAGAAGAAAAGAGATCAGAGATCTTTAATCTCTGATCTCCTTTCTCTGCTTTATCGATTCAGCTATTGATAGTTGTGCATGCTTACGAAGTTCTCATACTGTGTTTTTCATCTCCATCAGGTCATTTATGTTTTTCTCTAAACTGGTTCTTCCTGTTAGCAATTCGTCTAACCATGTCATAAGACTGTGTTTGCAAATCACTTTTATCTTGGAGCTCCCAAGATTCTCTTTTTGTCTGTAACTATTGACATTGTGATGATAAATATGTTTTTGTTATAAATGTATTTGTATGTATTGTAATTTGCTTTTTGAGCTTATTTTTACATATTTTTTCTTAATTTTAGAATCTTTCAGTTACTTCTTTTTGTATTTTTATCACCACAATTTAGATATTTTTGTTCTTATCCTCATTTTTCTAACTTTTTATAGTCTTTTGTGTTCCCGTTTCATGCATTGAGTATTATTCCATTTTAAAAATTAGTGTATAAATTTTTAATGGTTTCTTTTTGAAATTTTTATAATATTTATGGTGGGATTATATTGCCCTATTTTGTATAGATTGTAATCTTTGAGATTTGGACATTTAAAAAGGTTACCTGTCACAAAATTTATAATGTGGCTTTCTCCTGGCATAGTCAGAAAACAATGGTCTTGACTAGAGATTGTGTGGGTCTGTCAAACATGTTCTTCAGATTTGTCTTGTGTGAAATTTTGTGCTTACTTTTATTTTAAAGAGATTATGTTTCTTCTGAAAAGTAATTACCTGGTACACCTGTTCTCTCTCTGCAGCACTGCAGTGCTCTGCTGCAGTGTATTTACCTTTGGTCTCAGCAGCCTCAAACTGCCATTTGAAAGTATACCATCATTTATCTCAGCAGTTTATGTCATGGGAAACAGAAACCAGTGTGTGGAAAGCCCAGTAGAAGACAGAAATTAAATTGTACATGCCAATATTTTACTATCCTTTTAAAAAAAAAAAAAAACAGAATTTGCAATTTACTTCTGACGGGACTAGGTAATACTGAGGAACAGAAAGAGTTGTAATGGGTAAATTTAACAAACTTTTCTTTTTGTGTGTGTGGTTCTTTGCATTGGGTTTAATTCAGACACTGTACACACTTAACTCATGTATAAATTATCCACATACGTATTTTGGTCTGTATGTTTTCATTACATTTATGTCTGTGACCAATTACGGCCTGTGTCATATTGCAATGTCATCTTGCTTATGTAGTTTGATTAATTGTATAGGTTAGATTTGGAAACTGTGTTTATCTGAGTCTAATAAGTGGACTAATTTGTTATTTTTATTTCTTTTCAGTTATATATTCTCATTTTGCTCAACACCTTTGGCCAGAGCAGGGCATAGAAGATTCTCTCCGAAAAGTGATATTGAGAAGATCCGAAAAATGTGGGCCTGAGAATTTACAGTTAAAAATCGGTTGTACCAATGTGGATGAGTGTAAGGTGCACAAAAAAGGTTATAATAAGCTTAACCAGAGTTTGACAACTACACAGAGCAAAGTATTTCAATGTGGCAAATATGCAAACGTCTTTCATAAATGTTCAAATTCAAAAAGACATAAGGCATACTGGAAAGAAGCTTTTGAAATGTAAGGAATATGTCAGATCATTTTGCATGCGTTCACACCTATCTCAACATAAAAGAATTTATACTAGAGAGAATTCCTACAAACGTGAAGAAGATGGCAAAGACTTTAACTGGTCCTCAACCCTTACTTATAAGAGAATTCATACTGGAGAGAAACCCTACAAATGTGAAGAATGTGGCAAAGCTTTCAACCAGTCCTCAAACCTTATGGAATATAAGAGAATTCATACTGGAGAGAAACCCTACAAATGTGAAGAATGTGGCATAGCCTATGGTAACTTCTCAACCCTTAGTAAACATAAGGTAATTCATACTGGAGAGAAACCCTACAAATGTGAAGAATGTGGCAAAGCCTTCAGCTGGCCCTCAAGCCTTACTGAACACAAGAGAATTCATGCTGGAGAGAAACCCAACAAATGCAAAGAATGTGGCAAAGCCTTTAAGTGGTCCTCAATACTTGCTACACATAAGAAAATTCATACTGGAGAGAAACCCTACAAATGTGAAGAATGTGGCAAATCCTTTAGTACGTTCTCAATCCTTACTAAACATAAGGTAATTCATACTGGAGAGAAACACTACGAATGTGAAGAATGTGACAAAGTCTTTAGCTGGTCCTCAGGCCTTGCTGCACATAAGGCAATTCATTTTGGAGAGAAACTCTACAAATGTGAAGAATGTGGCAAAGCCTTTAAGTGGTCCTCAAACCTTATGGAACATAAGATAATTCATGTTGGAGAGAAACCCTACAAATGTGAAGAGTGTGGCAAAGCCTTCAGTAGGGTTGCATACCTAACTACACATAAGGTAATTCATACTGGAGAGAAACTCTACAAATGTGAAGAATGTGGCAAAGCCTTTAAGTGGTCCTCAAACCTTATGGAACATAGGAGAATTCATATTGGAGAGAAACCCTACAAATGTGAAGAATGTGGCAAAGCCTTCAGTAAGGTCGCATACCTAACTAAACATAAGGTAATTCATACTGTAGAGAAACCCTACAAATGTGAAGAATGTGGCAAAGCCTTCAGCTGGCCCTCAAGCCTTATTGAACATAAGAGAAGTCATGCTGGAGAGAAACCCTACAAATATGAAGAATGTGGCAAAGCTTTTAACTGTTTCTCAACCCTTACTAAACATAAGGTGATTCATACTGGAGAGAAACCCTACAAATGTGAAGAATGTGGCAAAGCCTTTAGTACGTTCTCAATCCTTACTAAACATAAGGTAATTCATACTGGAGAGAAACACTACAAATGTGAAGAATGTGACAGTCTTTAGTTGGTCCTCAAGCCTTGCTACACATAAGGCAATTCATGCTGGAGAGAAACTCTACAAATGTTAAGAATGTGGCAAAGCCTTTAAGTGGTCCTCAAACCTTGTGGAACGTAAGAGAATTCATATTGGAGAGAAACCCTACAAATGTGAAGAATGTGGCAAAGCCTTCAGTAAGGTCACAAACCTAATTAAACATAAGGTAATTCATACTGGAGAGAAACCCTACAAATGTGAAGAACTTGGCAAAGCCTTTAGCTGGGTCTCAGTCTTCAACCAACATAAGAAAGTTCATGCTGGAAAGAAATTCTACAAATGTGAAGAATGTGGTAAAGACTTCAACCAATCCTCACACCTTACTACTCATAAGAGAATTCATACTGGAGGAAAAACCCTACAAATGTGAAAAATGTGGCAAAACTTTCAATTAGTTCTCAACCCTTACTGAACGTAAGGGAATTTATACAGAAGGGAAACCCAACAAATGTGAAGAACGTGGCAGATTTTTTAACTGTTCCTCAATCCTTACTAAACATAAGGTAATTCATACTGCAGGGAATTCCTACAATTGTGTGGAATGTGGTAAAGCCTTTAACCAGTCCTTAAGGCTTACCAGATATGAGACAACTCATAGTGGAGAGAAACCATACACGTGTGAAGAATGTGGGAAAGCCTCTAACAGATCCTCAATTCTTAACAGACACAGGCTAATTCATACTAGAGAGAAACTACAAACCTGAAAGATGTGACAATACTTTTGGCAACACCTGAAACTTTTCTGATTATAAAATAAATCATACTGGTGAGAAATCCTAGAAATGTGAAGGATGTGACAAAACATTTTAGTGGCTGTCACACTTGATTGTAGGTAAGCTAACTCATATTGGAGAAAACTACTGGTATGAACAATATGGCAAAACGTTTAACCAATGCTCATGCCTTATTGCAAAGGAAAACATTTATACTAGCCTGGACAACAGAGGGAAACTCAGTCTGGAAAAAAAAATTGTGAACATCATTTATATCTTCTCACATCTTATTCAATATCAGAGAGTTCATACTAAATAAAAGCATTAAAAGTGGAATTGGTGTCAATAGATCTTTCAGAAAATATAAGCCCTTAAAGTACAGAAGAATATTTATTTTGAGGAAACACATTACAAATATAAAGAGGGTTGTAGTACCTTTACTTGTATCACAGGTTTCATTGTACACATTTTGTACTACAGGAAAACTCTGAGGTAGTTGTTCCAACTTTGCTCAACATCAGAGAATTTGTATTGAAGAATAACCCTGCAAATTTAATGAATTTGGAAAATCATTGTTTCAAAAACTACAAATTATAAAACACAAAAGTTTATACTAAAATATATTTTTGCAGATACAGTAAATATTTTAAAAATTTAATCCAAAATTAAGTAAATATCAGAGAATCCACAGTAGAAATACCTGTCTCTCAAACTTCAGACATTACCCTTAATCAGGTTGCTTAGTATAGGAAAAAATTCAAAACTAAAGTTGGTAAAAAGAAAAATTATTTGTATGTAACTTTAAAAGAAGTAGATCTTTGAAGATTATAATTTCATTTAAAATATACTTTTGTCCAGAAAATATAGATTTTTTTTTTTGCCAGACACAGTGGCTTACACCTGTAAGGCCAAGATTTTGGGATGCTGAGGTGGGCAGATCACCTGAGTTCAAGACCAGCCTGGTCAACATGGTGAAACCCCATGTCTACTAAAAAGAAATATAAAACTTAGTGAAGCATGGTACACCTGTAGTCCCAGCTACTTGGGAGGCTGAGGCATGAGTATCACTTGAACCTGGGAGCCAGAGGTTGCAGTGAGCTGAGATGTTGCTACTGCATTGCTGCCTGGGTGACAGAGCGAGACTGTCTCAAAAGAAAAAGAAAAAAATAAAACAGCTTATTTGGAAACTGAATAATGATGGAATTCCACCCTTAAATTACTTCATGCTATTTCTTCGTTTCTGTTGTTTTCACATGTAAAACCTGTGACCAATTCTTTCTGCATCACAGATTTGGGAGACTTTTATTAGGTGGTCATTATTTATTACTTTTCTTATGGATGACTAAGGACATTAAAATGTAAGATGCATGATGAAAACCTAAGTAGAAGGGCTATTTGTGGTTAACTTATAGAATTGAGTGATATGTGTGAGGTAGGCGTTCAGAGTATTATTCTTTTTTTTTTTTTTTTTTCTTGAGAGGGAATCTCACTCTGTTGCCCAGGCTGGAGTGCAATGTCATAATCTCGGCTCACTATAGGCTCCTCCTCCCAGGTTCAAGCTATGCTCCTGTCTCTGCCTCCCAAGTAGCTGAGATTACAGGTGCCCATGACCACATCCAGCTAAATTTTGTGTTTTAGTAAAACAAGATTTCACCATGTTGACCAGGCTGTTCTTGAACTTTTGACCTCAAGTGATCTGCCTGCCTTGGCTTCCCAAAGTGCTGTGATTATAGGTGTGAGCCACTGCACCCAGCCCTAGGTAATATTCTAATGCATTGTTATGAGTGAAAATCGTTCTTCGTTATAGTTAAAATTAAATCAAAATAATTAAATTAGTATGTCATTTTACTAATTGTACTTCTATGTGATGAAACTGCATTTTTAAAGTTTTAAATTGTGTTAATTTTTAATTGAACATTTATGACATGTTCAATACTGTCATACATTCAGTAAAGTGTTACTATGTCACTAATTTTAACCTATTCCACTTTACTCAAGGGTATAGCTATAAGATGGTAACAATACACTATTTGGTAACATAATAGACTAATATTTTTAGTATTCTTTTTCAGTGGCTTTAAACTGCAAATAAGTTAAAGAATGTGGTTTCTGTGGGTTAATTTTTTTTACATTTAAATTTATTTTTCTTAGTTGTTGTGTGTACATATGTGTATATATGCCATATATGGCATAGTTTGATACAGTCATATAATGTATAATAATCACATTATGATAAACAAGGTACCTATAACCTGGCTTTTATGTTTTGTATTACAAACAATTCAATTCTACAGTCTTAGTTATTCTAAATTGTACAGTTAAATTGTTATTGGCTACATGGTTATTTTTATGGTATCATGAAAATTATATATAAGCATAAATAAAATCAATATATTTCTGAGTCCTGAATAATTTTCAAAACTTTATTATGTATTTTTTGAACATGTGGCCTCTGCCTGAGAGCACAAAATGGAGTTTTAGTTTTGACTTACATACAGTTAAATATACACATCTACTAGTCTAAAGATATAACTTAGGTTTAAGGAATAAGGGTGTTTGAGTATAAGTTTGTAACTGTTTTCAGAAGAAAAGAGCAATATTGAAACAAAACAAAGCATTTTAATAAGATGTCTAATTTACTAGAAAACAAAAATCCTCAAAAATGCTAAAAGCAAATGTGTACTCTGCTTTGTATTCAATTTATTACATTATCTTACAGCTTATCATTTAGAATCGTTCCATGCAAATTTTCTGTTTTTACTTGCGTGATACTCATGGTAGACCCGTAATCTTTTTTTTTTTTTTTTTCTGAAACCAAGTTTCCCTCTTGTTGCCCAGGCTCGAGTGCAATAGCATGGTCTTGGCTCACTGCAAGAACTCAAATGATTCTCCTGCCTCAGCCTCCCGAGTAACTGTGATTACAGGCATGTGCCACCATGCCTGGGAAATTTTTGCATTTTGAGTAGAGATGGGGTTTCACCATGTTGGCCAGGTTGGTCTCGAACTCCTGATCTCAGGTGATCACCCATCTCAGCCTCCCAAAGTGCTGGGATTACAGGAGTGAGCCAGCACGCCTGGCCTAGACCCATAATCTTTTTGTTTCTAATTTTTTTGTTTTATAGTTTATGAAGTATTTATTATCTGAACTCATTTGTAGTTATAAGAATAATTTTTATAAAATTTCATCATGCACACAAAATTATTTTTAGAAGTAATTCCACAATTTGTGTATTGTTATGTTTTATTTAGTTAAAACATTCCATTAGCTTCTATGGGAGAACCCTATATAAGCTTACTTTTCTTTAATTATTCCCTTAACTTTTTATAAGTGACATAAGTAAATTTTATTTATTGAGTCAATTTGTTTCAGTAAGTACTAGGGAAGCTTCATAAGTCATGTGGATGCTTTTATATATAAATGTTGCAAACAAACATGATGGTGTTCAGTGTGTAACAGATGCTCCATAATTAGTCATAAATATTCCTGCTAAAGTTAGTTTGTAACTTCCAACTCAGAGACGGAAAATATCAATTGCAAAGAAATAACATTTATTCTTCATGTGAGAACATTTTTTCCAGGCTGCAAAGCTGAATCTTGCTGAATTTAAAGAGAAATGCTTCATTCTTGTCCTAATTATCTAAGTTTTATCTTTTTATGTGCATTCAAACCATATACACATCACAGACCTGCTTTTTCTGTGTTATGACTACAGTTTTCTCACCGTTGTTTTCCTGCCATGTGGTTTCACACGGTATGTTGTAGGTTTTAAGGAGGACATTGGTATTTTTTAATGCACTGAAAAATTGTTTTTAACTGGAAAGTTAAGATAATAACTTATCTTTAAGTTATTATCTTAAAGCCAATAACTTTAAGATTGGCTAAGTAACAGAAAAGACATACACTTTCTACCAAAGAGAGGATTAAATCTGTATGGTGTTTCTTTGTAAAAGAAAAATGTTAGGCTTTTATACAAAGTGTGGCGAATATGTAATCTGCTAGAACATACATATAAAAATAAATTTTTAAGAGAATTAATAGTGAGCAATTTTAAATTTAGTTATTTAGGATGTTTTTACAGAACAACTTACATTTCCATGCAAAATCCTCTATTTTAAAGTGTGAATGTTAAAGATGGAAAAAAATAAAATAACCACTGTAAATTTGGAATAATACTTATTTTTCATATTGATATTACAATTTGGAGAAATTTATCACTCGTTTTTTAAATAAATGTTTTAGTGGTTGAAGTTTAGTCTACAGTTTATATTCTTAGGTCACCTAACTGTAGTGATCTCCTAGATGATTTTCTCTGAAAACTTTTGGAGATAATGGCAGCTTTTGGATTAAGACATTACCTGTTGGTTTGCATGCAAACCAGTTTACTGTGGTCACACAGTGGCCAATCATGTGAGCATAAGCAAGCCGGCCCTTTTCGTGTCTTTCATACTATTACCATAAGCACCAGTAACTCTAGGTGCCCCAAGCTTAAAATAAAAGCCCTAAAGTCTTTGACTTCTCCCATGCACTGTGCTGGGTTCAGAACATGCTGTTAAACATCAGGGTTCCTATGGTTATGACCGACAAATGAGAAAACAGCAAAGAGACAGTATTTGAAACATTGTTATCCTGTAGTGTCTTAAAATTATATTTTTAACTTGACAAATGTGTATTTCTTTCGTTAAACATTTTGAAGTATATATATACATTGTCAAATGCTTAGAACTAGGTAATTAATGCTTTATCTTGTTAACATTTTTGTGGTTAGACAACATGAAATGTTAAGCATTTTTCAAAAATACAAATACATTATGAACTATAGTCACCATGCTGTACAATAAATCTCTTGAGATTATTTCTTTTTTCCAAGTATAATTATGTATTATTTGACAGACATCTTTCAATCCCCCCATTTCTTCTAAATACCTTGGCATTTGGTGGTCACCAGTTTACTCTACATCGATGAGATTAACTTTTTAGAATCCATGTGTAAGTGAAAACATGAGACATTAATCTTTCTGTGCTTCCCTTATTTCAACGAATATAATGTCTTCCAGGGTAATCCATGTGATTGAAAATAATGGAATTGTTGTTGTTTAAAGATGAATATTATTCCATAGTGTATCTCTACCACATTGTCTTTACTCATTAGATGTTGCACTGTTGATTTTGTGTATTTTACATGTGAAGAGTGCTGCAAACAACCTAGAAGTGCAAATGTTTCTTTATTCTAATTTCATTTTTTTTGGATATACAGGGGTGCGATTGTTATATGGTAGTTTGATTTTTAAGTTTTTAAAGAAAACTCTTGTTTTTCGTAATGGCTGTCCTCACTTACATTCAAACAAATAGTGTACAAGCATGTTCTTTTCTTCAGAATTCTACCAACACTTTTTCTTCTTAATTAGAGTCCTTCTAACAGAAGTGAGTTGATACCTCATAGTTCTTTTTTTTGCTTGCGTTTCCCTGATAATAATTGACATTGAGCATTTTTAAAATATATCTGTTGGCCATATGTATGTCTTTTTCTGAAAAATATTTAAGCCCTTTTCTCATTTTTAATAATTAGTTTTTTGTTGTAGTCATTTGATTTTGTTACATAGTTTTGATATTAATCCCTTGTCACATCTATGATTTGCAAATATTTTCTTCCATTTTTTGGTTGCCTCATCCTGTTGATTGTATTATATTCTATGCAGCAGTTTTTAAATTTAAAATAATCTGATTCATGTATTTTTTCAATTTGCTTCTTGGGATTTGAGGTCAAATTTTAAAAGTCACTGCCCAACCAGTGTTACAGGGCTTTCAGTCTATGTTGTTTATAGTAGTTTAGACCTTACATTTAAGTATCTATTTATTTTGTGTTTTTATTTTATTTAAGTATCTAATTTATTTATATATGGTATGAGTTGACGGTCTTATTATATTCTTATACATGTGGATATAAAGTTTCTCAACACCATTTATTGAAGATAATTGCCTTTTCCCTAAGAAATTGTCACCTTTATTTAAAAGTCAGCTGGCTGTAAATACATCAATATATTTCTGGTCTCCTTTTTCTTCTCTACTCGCCTGTGTGTCTGTTTTAATTCAGGTACCATACTTTTTTTTTTTTTTTTTTTTAACTATAGCTTTTTAGTATATTTCAAAGGCAGAGTGATACCCTCACTTTTTCTATGGCTTTGGCTATTCAGGGCCTTTTGTGGTACCCTATAAATTTTAGATGTATTTTTTAAAATTTGTTAATTATGTCACCGGTATTTTGATAGAGGTTGCACTATAGCTGTACGTCATTTTGTGTAATACAGATATTTAACAATATTAGTAATGCCAATTTATGAATCATATTTTTCCAATTGTGTTTAATTTCTTTAATTTCATTTAGTGATATTTGTCAGTGTGTAGAAATTCTACTGACACTGGATGTTGGTTTTGTATCCTGCAAGTTTAATAAATGTTAGTCCTACTAATTTTTAGTAATGTCTTAGGTTTTCATTTACTTAAAATTATGTATAGAAATAAAAATTACACTGGAGTAATTTAACATTTTTTCTAATCTCAGTGCTTTGATTTTTATTTTCCAATTTTTCTGTCTTGGATAGTTAGTACTATGTTTAATAAGACTGAAGAAAGTGGGCATTTTAATCTTGCTCTTAGAGTAAAAGCTTACAAGATTTCCCTGTTTAGTATGTTATTAGCTGTGCTTTGTGTGTGTGTGTGTGTGTGTGTGTTACATGTGGCATTTATTGGCTTGAGGTTCATTTGTCCTATACCTACTTTTTTCAGAAATTTATGAAGAAATGTTGAACTTTGTTAAACTCATATTCTGCATTTAAATGTTAGAGATGAGAAATCACATCTGATTATACATAGATTTTAAAATATCCTCAGAGACTTCTATGAACATGCATGCAAAATAGAAAATTTAGAGAAAATAGATAAACTCCGGGATACACAAAACTTCCCAGTATTGACAGAAAATAACAGAAGTCTTTAACAGAGCAAAAATGTAAAATGTGTAATGACATTGATTAAGTAATAATAAAACTAACCATAAAAAGCCCTGGATCATACGAAATCACAGCCATATTTTACTACATATACAAAGATAAGCTGGTCCTAATCCTACTGAGTATTCCAAAAAATCAAGGTGGCATTTCAACCAAATTGTATGAAATCAGTGAAATATATGAAACTAAAACCTAGTGAAGACATAACAAAGGAAACTACAGGTCAATATTCTGGGTGAACATTGGAACAATAATCCTCCATGAAATATTAGCAAACTGAATTCAAAAGCAAATCAAAGTTATTTTACTACAATCATGTGAGCTTTATTCCATAAATACAAAGATGTTTCATCATATGCAAGTCTGTGATTCACCATGTGAAGATAATTAAAAGAAAAAATATATAACACTGTAGGGGCAGAAAAAGCATTCAAGACAATCCAATATTGACTCAAAAATATTCTCAACACACTAGACATTGATGAGACATACCTCTAAAGAATGAGTCATCTATGACAAATCCTTGTCATACGAAAAAAGCAAAAACTAGATGCATTCTCCATAAGAATAAAAAGACGAGAATATCCATCCTAAGCAGTCTTACTGAACATTGTTTTGGAGTCCTAGCCAGAGAAATAAAAGGAATCCGAATAGAAAGCAAAGGAAGTCAAATTATCTTTATTGATGATATAATTCTCTACTTACAATACCTTAAAGATTTCACCAAAAGACTCCTAAGCCTAAAGACTTCAAAAAAAATCTCAGAATACAAAATCAACACAAATACGTAGAATTTCTGTACACCAATAATAAACTGAGAGCAAAATTTTAAAAAGCTCTATTTACAATAGCCACAACAAAAAAAATGCCTAGAAATAGGTTAAGGGGGTAAAATATCTCTACAAAGAACCAAAATGCTGAAAGAAATGAGAGAGAGAGAATGCAAATAAATGGAAAAATACTGCATGCTCATGGATTCAAATAATATGCTTAAAATGGTCATTCTGCCGAAAGCAGATTGACCTACAGATTAAGTGCTGTTTTTATCAAGACTATCCATGACGCTTTTTTACAGAATTAGAAAACTATTCTAAAATATATACCAAAGAATTAAAGAGTCCAAATAGCCAAGACAACTTCAGACTAAAATAATAAATCTGGGACGAGCGTGGTGGCTCACGCCTATCATCTCAGCCCTTTGGGAGGCTGAGGCGGATAGATCACCTGAGGTCAGAAGTTTGAGACCAGCCTGGCCAACATGGTGAAACCAGTGTCTACTAAATACAAAAAATTAACCAGGTTTATCACCGAAACAAGTGCTCTTCATCATCATTGAAGTAAGAAGAGCATTGCCTGCTTTCCTGGAAGGAGCTGGCCTGTTTTCTACTGATACAAAGTGGAGAAGGCATTGAAATAGTGAAAGAGGATGATATACATTGAATACTTATATGAAATACAGTTTCAGTCCAAGGGCTTTTAGGTAACACTGAGGTATAGACTCAGCCAGGAACCTTCAGTTGCCCTAAGACCTCCTTTCAATTCCACACAATGGGTAGGCCCTTCATGAAAGGAAACTGGATTAGAACAGCGCCAATGTTTTCAAGGTTGTTTTTGAGAGAAAAAAACTTAGGATAAGAAGCCTCAGAAAGTAGTTGAGGACAAGGAGCATGACTCCTAATCACCCCTTTGATGAATTCCTTTTCCCTGGCCAACACACCAAAATATGTTGTAGTTTTACCAGTGCACCAAGATGTAACAATCTCTGTTGTTTGAATAATACCCAGAATTATTTGTGCTACATTCAAGAAGATTAAGATACAGGTGTGAGTCACCGTGCCCAGCTATTTTTTTCAATTTTTAGTTGAGATGAGGTCTCATTATGTTGCCCAGGCTTGTCTTAAACTCCTGAACTCAAACAATCTTTTCCCCTTGGCCTCCCAAAATGTTGCTATTACAGGCATGAGTCAGCACACTTGACCCAATAAGTACTTATAAAAATATGACAGAGAGCACTTTGGGAGTCTGAAGCAGGAGGATTGCTTGAGCCAAAGAGACTGAGATCAGCCTAGAAAATATAGCAAGACCTTATTTCTGCAAAAACAATCAAAACAGAGAAGGCTTCTTCTATATGACCTTCTAGACCTTCAACCAGTGACTTTTCTGCAGGTAAACACTGTATAAGTTCATTTTATCTTTACACAAATTTGCATGCGTATATGTGATTCTATGGACCTGTAGAAATAGTATTGCGTGTGTGCTTCCCGGATGACACCATGTGTTCAATGGTTAGAAGAACAGGCTCAGAGTACCTGTGTAACCTTGGGCAAGTTTCTCAACTTCTCTGACTCATTTGTTACTCAGGAATAATAACATGTGAGTAAAATTAGTGCTGTTCTTTGAATGTAATAATGAAGTAGATAAACTATTTCAAGGGGAATGAAAATTTTACAAAAGACAAAAGAGGACAGTTAGAGATACATTCAAGATTCCAACATAATATATTTTTTAAATGTCCTGACATTACATTTGAAAAGTTAGATGAAATATTCTATTTTCCAGTAAAGTATGTGACAAAGACTGATTGTGGAAGAAATATATGAGATACACAGAAAAATCAAAAATTATGTTTTTAATTTTACACACATAAAAAGCACACATATTATAAAATAACACCTTTATAAATGTTTACAAAATGCAAATACCATGAACCCAGCACCCAGTGATGGACGAGTCTGAACAACACAATTTCAACTGGGGACTGCATCCATGTGCCATATGCAGGACCTCACCAGTGGTCTCTGTTCATGTGTGAGAGGGACAATCCTTACTGTTGGCTGGGTATGCCTATAAGAATCACAATTTTAACTTTGTGCTGGGGTCTGTTATGACACTCTGTGTACAACCCAAGGAGTCGTACAATATGCGTGAGTTTTGTAATCTTCTGTGAGCTTTATACAAGTAGAAAGCCCAGAACCTTACCCATTGCTTTAAGGCTACCTACAAGAGTCAACAGATCTCCTATGGCTAGATCCGGGTATGCAAGTCATCACCATGCCTCTGAGGTGAGTCTGGAAATTAGTCACTGTTCAACTTGTTCTCAGATCTACATGGGACAATCAGAATTTTAACTGTGGACTGCACCTGCATGTGAGATTCAGGACCTCACTAGTGTGTTGCTTTCTTGTTTGGAAGTGATAATCCTAATTGTTGGCTTAGTATGCCTGTAAGAGTCACAATCTCACTCTGTGCTGGGCTTTTATTATACTGTCTGTATTACTCAAAGTATTTATAGAATATGCTTACATTTTATCAACTTCTATTATCCTTCTAAATGTAGGAGACTGAAGACTTTATCCACTACTCAAAGTCTAGCTAACAGAGTCAAAATCACTCCTAGTGGCTGGTTTTCTATATGAGCATGGTCATAATGCCCGTGAGCTGGGAAAAAAACATAGGTTGAAATTCAACCTGTGAAAGGGGGACAGGCAAGATAATCAGATCACCTGAATGCTGGACCAAAAAGATGTCAATATCCACTCTCTGGGCAGGGCCATGGCAGTAAAGTCACATAACCTGGGAACTGGGCCTATCAGTATGTCACAATGCCTTCTGTGGGCAGGGTTCAGGCAGAAAAATTACCTGTGTGCAGGGCACGGTATTGTCACAGTAATATGGCACAATCCACCTTGTGTACAGGGCCCAAGCAGAAAAGGAGAGTCATAATACCTAGTTGATGGGCCCACTGATATGTCACAATGCTCATATTGGAAGGGCCAAGGCAGGAGCATCATATCATTTGAGTGCACGGCTCAGTGCTATGTCACAACCCACACTGAGGCAGGGCCCAGGTAGAAAATTAGAGTCACATTACTTAAGTGATGGGTCCACTTATATGCCATAACTTTCTGCATTGGCAGGCCCAGGCAAAAGAAGACGATCATTTAACCTAGGTGATGGGCCCAGTGATATATCACAATCTCCCCTGAGGACCTATGCAAGGGAGTAAAATAACTTACATGGTGGGCTCAGGTATATGTCAAAATTCCATTTGTGGGCTTTTCCCTGGCAGGAGGGTCAAATAATTCAAGCGCTGGACAAAGGTATATGTCACAATCACACCAGCAAAAAGGTCCAGAAATAAAATTTAAACTTTCACACATTTTCTGGCTCCAGGTATGAAAGTCAAGACCTCCTGTGAGTTGGATCTAAGTACATGAGTCACAGTCTTAATAGTGGACTGTATCCCTGCATGAGAGCCACAATTCTGAACACAAGTTTCTCAGTGTATGAGTCACAGCCTCCCAGGCATGCTGAATCCTGGTCTTTGAGTCACTACCTTACCTGTGGACCAGAAGTATTCATGAGAGTCACAATTCCAACTTTTGACTACCTGCACATGTGAGGTTCACAGCCTCAACAGTAGACAGTTTCCATGTGAGAGGGTGACAATGTTTAGTGTTGGCTGAGTGTGCATAGGAAAGTCACAATTTCACCTGTGTCCCATGTCCTGTTATGACACTCTCTGTACCATCCAAGGGCTTTATGTGGTATGAGTAATAGTCACAATCAGCTTTGAGACCTTCATGCTGGTATGAACCAATGATCGTACCCATTGTTCTATTACCAGGTATGTGTCAATATCTCTCTTATTGGTCAGATATATTTATGACAGTTATCACAGTGCTTGTAAGCTGCCTCCATATCAAAAATAAGTCACCATATCAACTGTCCCAGGACAGAAATGAAAGTCACAAATCCAATTGTGGACTATGCCTGTGAGATTTAGGACCTCACCAGTGGGCTCTGTCCATGTGTGAGGGTGACAACCCTATTGTCAGCTGCGTTTGCCTACGAGAGTAATAATTTGACGTGGGTACTGGATCCTGTAACTAAACTCTAAATGCCACACAAGGGCTTTAGAGAATATGGTTGAGTGTCATAATCTTATGTGACCTTTCTTCACTCTGAACCTCATGCTTCTTCACCCAGAACCTATCCATTGCCCTAAGCTTAGAAAATAGAAGCCAAATCTCCCCTATTCACTGGGTCCATATATGAGGGCTATCATTACACACACCTCTAAACTCGGCCTAGATATATGCTACAATGCCTCCTGTGAGCAGAAATCGGAGAGTCACATCACTTTGGGGCTTGGCCAAAGATATGTCACAATTTCACTCATAAACAGGACCCAGGAAGATGTGTCACAAATGGCCACTGTAGGCAGGAGTCACATCACCTGGGTTGTTGACCCAGCTATATGTCACAATCTATTCTGTTGGCAGAACACAGGCAGGAAATGAGAGTCACATCACCCACATGCTGGGCCTAATTTATATGTCACAATCCTCCTGGAAGCAGGGTCAAAGCAGAGCACAAAAATCATATCACTGAAATGATGGGCCCAGTGATATGTCGCAATTCCCACTAAGGGGAAGGCCCAGGGGAAAAAAAGAGTCAAATCACATAGGTGATGGGTTCAGGTATGTCACAATGCCTTTTGTGGGAACAGCCTAGGCAGGATTGGAGAGGCATATAACCTACATATATGGCCCAAGATATGTCACAATCCCCCCTGAAGAAAGAGCCCAGGCAGGAGCATCACATACTCTAGTACTTGGGCAAGATAGATGTCAAAATCTCAACTATAGAATGGGCTTCTGCAGGAGAGTGAAATTCATCAGTTCTCTGGCAAAGATTTATGTAACAATCACCCCACGGGAAGGTCCAGACACAAGATTGACAATCTCGCACTTGTCCCAGCTTCAGGTATGAGAGTCAAGTACTCCTGTGAGTTGTGTTCAAGAATGTGAATCGCATTTTTACCCATGGACTGGATCAGTGCCTAAGAAAGCCAACCCCAACTCTGGACAGTGTTTCAGTGGGGCAGTCACTGCCTCATAGGTGTGATACATTTTGTTCTGAGGATACAATCCCAACTGTATCCTACCTGTCACCATCCTTCCTGTGAATCCGATCCACCTATGAGAATCACAATTCCAACTTCCGAATACCCCTGAATGTGAGATTCAGAGCCTCAGCAGTGGGCTGTGTCCATGTGAGAGGGTGACAATTCTTACTCTTGGCTGCCTGTGCGTACAAGGGTCTCAATCCCACTTGTGCTGAGCCCTGTTATGACACAATCCATACCACCCCAGGGCTTTATGCAGCATGCATAAGAATTGAGATTTCCTGTAAGACCTTAGTGCTGATAGAAGCCTACGATCTTACCCATTGCCCTAAGCCTAAGAGTCAACATTTCTCCTGTTGACTGGGTCCAGGTATGAGAGTCATCCCTGTGACTGCACAAATTACCTTTGTGCTTGTCCAAAAATATGTCACAATCCCCCTCAATTGGTGTGGCCCAGAGAGAATAGAAGAGTCAGAGCATCTAAATTATGGCCACAGAGATATATCACAATACCTCCTGTGGGCAGGGCCTAGGATAGAGGGTCACATCACCTGCAATCTGGGCTCAGTAAAATGATTCAATCTCCCCTGTGGCCAGGGTCCAGGCAGAAGAGGAGAATCATATCACCTAAGTGCTAAGACCTGTGGTATGTCACAGTCCATTTTGGGGGGACAGAATGCAGGCAAAAGAGGACAGTTACATCACCTAGGTAATGAGTTCAGAGGAATGTTACAATACCTACTGTAGGCAGGGCCCAGGTAGGTGCTGGACTCAGTGGTATCTCACAATGACTCTGTGGCCAGCGTCCTGGCAGAAAATAAGAGTCACATGATCTAAGTGCTGGGCCCAGTAACATTTTACAACACCCTCTGTGGGTAGGGCTCAAGCATGAGAGCCATATCACTTAGGTGTTTGACCCAGGTATCTGTCACAGTCCCCTCTGAGGGCTGGGCCCAGACAGGGAAGTAAAATTACTCAGGTGCTAGGCTAAAGTATATGTCACAACAACACTTGTGGGAAGGTCCAGGGCTAAGATGCACAATTCCACACATGTCCCAGGTTCAGGGAGGAGAGTCAACACCTCCTGTGAGTTGCATGCAAGTACATGAGTCACAATCTCAATGATGGACTGAATCCATGCATGAGAGTCCCAATCCCACCTGCAGGCTGTGTCCTGGTGTCAGAGTCAAAGTCTCACCAGTGTGATGAACCCTGATCCTAGAGTCATCATCTACCTGTGGACAAAATCCACAAGTAAGAATCACAATTTCCCTTTTCAACTGCCTCCAAATGTAAAATTCAGAAGCTCATCAGTGGTCTATATTCATGTGAGAGGGTGACACTTTTTACTGTGGGCTGGAAGTGCACATAAGAATCACAATTTCAGTTGTGTTCTGGGTCCTCTTATGACACTCTCTTTACCTCCATAGGGCTTTACATTGTTTGGGTGAGAGTCACAATCCCCTCTGAGACACTAGTGCTGTATAAACTCACAATCTTACCTCTTTTCCTAAGTCCAGGTGTGAGAGTCAACACCTCTCATATTGCTGGGTCCAAGTATGAAAATCATGACTGTGCCTCTTAGTTGGGTTCAGAAATGAGTCACCCTCTTACCTGTGGCTGGATCCACACATGACATTAAAAATTCAAACTGTGGACTCATCTGGGAGTGAGATTCAAGACCTCACCAGTGGGTTCTGTCTATGTGTGTGGATCACAATTCTTATTCTTGGCTGGGCGTGCATTTGAGAGTCACAATCTCCACTTTGTGCTGAGTTATGTAATGACACTCTCTGTACTACCCGACGGCATTATAGAATATGAGTGAGTTTGATAATTTTCTGTGACCTTCATACAAGTGAGAAACCCAAAACCTTGCCTCTTGCCCTAAGCCTAAGAGCCAACACATTTTCTATTGGCTGGGTTCATTGTGTAAGTGAGTTGGGTTCAGAAATTTGTCACCATCCACCTGTGGCTGAATCCACATATGACTAAAAATTTCGATGGTGAAATAGGTTCATGTATGGATTCAGGACCTCAGCAATGGGCTCAGTCTATATGTGAGGGTGGCAATTCAAACTGTTGGCTAGGTGTGTATAGGAGAGTTACAATCTCACCTGTGGACTGGGCCATGTAATGACCCTCTGTATTCCCCAAGAGCTTTATACCACATGTGTAAGTGTCATAATCTTCTGTTACCTTCTTACAAGTAAAAGACCCAGACCCCTAAGCCTAGCTACCAGAGCCAACATCTCTCTTATTGACTTGGTCCAGGTTTGAGAGTCATCACCATTCCTGGGAGCTGAGTCCAGAAATGAGTCAGCATCCTGCTTCTGGCAAGAAATACGTATGACAGTCACAATTCCAGCTGTTGATGTGTTCACATATAAGATTCAGGACCTCGGCAGTGGTCTTCATTCATGTGTTATGGTGACAATACCAACTGTTGGTTGGGTTTGCACACAGAAAGAAAAATTTCATCTGTGTGCTGGGGAGCAGGGACCAGGCAGAAGGGTCAAATCATCTTGGCTCTTGGCCAGGGGCATGTTATAATTCTATCTTGAAAGCAAGTCACAGGCAGCAGAGTCATGTCACCTGAATGCTGGTTCAAACAATATGTCACAATGCTCTCTATGGGCAAGGCCCAGGCAGTAAGAACACATCTTCTGGTTGCTGGGTCCAGCAATATGTCACAGTCTATTTTGTGTCAACGTTTTAGGTGAAGAGTCAAATGTTTTAGGTAATGAATGCAAAGATATGACACAAGGTGCACTGTAGGCAAGGCCTACGCAGCAGCCTCTCATTCCCCAGGTGTTGGGCCCGGTGCTAAGTCATAATGCCCAAAATATGGCAGGCCCAGGCCAAAAGGAAAGTGACATTATCGAGATGCTGGGTCCATGACACATCACAATCCTCTCTACTGACAGGGCCCAAACAGAAGAGGAGAGTCACATTACTTGATAATCCATGAAAATATATGTCATAATACCTTTGAGGGCAGGACCTATGCAGGAGAGTCGCACCAAGTAGGTCTTAGACTCGGCCATATGCTATAATACACCAAGTATGCAGGGCCCAGGCAGAAAAGGAGAGACATCACCTCGATGCTGTGCCCAGTGATACATCACATTCCCTTTTTAAGCAGAGCCCAAGCAGTGGAGGAGAGCACATCACATAGGAGCTGGGATCAGCAGTCTGCCACAATCACCCCTGCGGACAGGGCCCATGCAGGAGAGTTGCATTACCTGCATGCTGGGCCCAGTGACACATCACAACTCCTCCTGTGGGAAGAGGCCAAGCAATAGGGAAGAGTCACATCACCTAGGTACTGGGTCAAGCAAATTGTCACATTACCCCTGGGTGGTGGGGGGGTTCAGGTAGAAGGCTCACATCACCTAGGTAGAAAAACTTAACACAATGCCCCCTGTGCACAGGGCTCAAATAGAAGTGGAAAGTTGCATACCTTTGACAGTGGTTTCAGCTACATGTCACCATCACTTTAGTGAGCAGGGCCCAGGGATGTGAAAAAAGTCACACATTTAGGTGCTCAGTCAAGTGAGATGTCACAATATTCACTGTGCACAGGGCCCAGGCAGAAAAGGAGAGTAACATCAAATAGGAGATGTGTCCAGGAGTATGTCTCCTGTAGGGAGACCAGGCAGAAGGATCACATTACCTGTGTGCTGGGCCCAGTGATAAGTTACTCTCTTTCTTGTGAGCATGGCTGGGGCGAGAGAGAAGAGTCACATCACCTAGGCTCTGGGCCCAGAGGTTAATCACAATCTGCCCTATGAGCAAAGCCAAAGCCAGAGATGAGAGTCACATAAAATAGTTAATTAGCGCAGAGATATGTCACAAAGCCCTCTGTGAGAAGGCCCCAGGCAGGATACTCACATCACCTTCGAGCTGGGCCCACCAGTATATCACGGTGTCTTTTGAGGGCAGGGCCCAGGCAAAAGAGCAACATCATGTTGGTGTTGGGACCAGGAATATGTCACAATCTTCCCTGCAGACAGAACCTAGGAAAAAAAGAGTCGTATCAGCTAGGTGCTCGGATCAGTGATATGTCAAAATCTCATTTTGCTTTTTTGGGTTTTTTTTGTTTGTTTTTTGAGACAGAGTTTCACTCTTGTTGCCCAGGCTGGAGTGCAATGGCATGATCTCAGCTCACTGCAACCTCTGCCTCAAGGGTTCAAGTGACTCTCGTGCCTCAGCCTCCCAAGTAGCTGGGATTACAGGCATGCACCATCACACCCGGCTAATTTTTGTATTTTTAGTAGAGACAGCATTTCACCATGTTGGCCACGCTGGCCTCAAACTCCTGACCTCAGATGATCCCCTCGACTCAGCCTCCCAAAGTGCTGGGATTACAGGCATGAGCCACTGCATCTGGTCACGGTCCCATTTTGGAAGAGAGTCACATCACCTTTGTGATGTTCACAGAGTTGTGTCACAGTGCCCTCTGCAAGCAGCAGCCAGGCAGAAGAGTAACCACCTGGGTTGTAGAGCAAGAAATATGTCACAATGGCCACAATGCGCAGATCCCAGGTGTGGAAGTTACATAACCTGTGTGTAGAGCCCAGGGATATGTCACAATGCCCCCTGTAAGCAGTGCCAAGGCAAGAGAGGAGAGGAGAGGAGAGTCATCAACTGAGTGTGAAGACCTGAGTGTGATGTGTTATATGCCTTCTTTGGACAATGCCAAGGCAGGAGAATAGAATCACATTACCTAGTTGTTGGGTCTAGCAATGTCACAATCCCATCTGTGGGCTGGGCTCTCACAGAAAAGTAAAATAACTCAAATATTGGGCAGAGGCATATTTCACAATCACACCTGCATGAAAGGCCACGGATGAGATTAACAATCCTGCACATTCTCAATTCCAGGTATGAGAGGAAACATTTCCTATATGTTGGGTCTGTGTACACGATTCACAGTCTCAACAGTGGACTGGAGCCGCGCATGAAAGCCTCAATCCGTCCTGCAGATGGTCTCCTTAGTGGAGTCACAGCCTCACGAGCGTGCTGAGTTTTGGTCTGAGAGTCACCAACCCCTCTGTGGACTGGATTTACATACGAGATTCAATTTTCCAACTTTCAACTGCTTCTGGGTGTGAGATTCAGGACCTCAGCAATGGGCTGTTTTAGTGTTAATAGGCGACAATCTTTACTGTCATCTGGGCATGCGTACAGCAGTCACAATCTCACCTGTGTACTGGGTCCTGTTAGGATACTCTCTGTGCCAGCTGAGGGCTTTTTATGGTATGCGTGAGAGTCACAATCTGCTCTAATACCTTCAGGCTGGTATGGGCCCATGATCTTACCTGTGGCCATAAGCCCACATCAACATCTCTCCAATTGGCTGGGTCCAGATGTGAGAGTGCTCAATGACCCTATAAGCTTAGTTTAGAAATGAGTCACCATCCCATTTCCATCTGGATATTCGCATGTGACTGTCACAATTCTAACTGTGGACTGCATCTTTTAGTGAGATTTAGGAACTCATGAGTGGCATCTGTCCATGTGCAAGGGTGACCATCCTAACTATTGTCAAAATTTGCATATGAGAGACACAATCTCACCTCTGTGCTGGTCCCCTTGATGACACTGTGCCACCCAAGGGCTTTATGTGATAGGCAAGAGCATGACAATCCACTGTGATTTTTGTAAAAGGATATAACCCAGACTCTTGTTTTGCTAAACCAAGCTACAAAAGACAGTATCTCTCCTACTAGTTGGTTCAGAGTATGAGAGTAATCATCACACCTGTGATATACAATGACTTCTGCGGGCAGGGCCCAGGCAGAAGAATCAGACAATTAGTTCAGCAAACTTGGATTCAATCAAACAATTATCTAAACAGCGACGGCAGGTTCATCAAGTCAGGTCCAAAATGGTGGACGTCACAGCGCATTCCTCCACTGAGAAGGTAGGCAGCTTCCTGAAATGCTAATCTGGTCATAAAGCATTAAATTGCTATACCATCAGCTTATTTCAAAGACCTCACTTTTGAAAGTGAAGCTTTGTTTGTGTTTATGTAAACGACATTGTACGGCAACATACAATTCTGGGTTTGTATTGTGGCATAGAGTAGGGTACTAAGTCTGTATCTGCATCCTGATTGTATACTAAGGTATTGAAAATGTCTTTTTGTGAATGTCCTGTGTACACCTAAATATTTACATAGATGTACTTACATAATTCAGTATGTGTGTTTATCTACCTATGAATATCTATATCCAGATATATTTATTTTTGTATTTTTATTCATAAAAAGTAAAGATGTAGAAGGTGGAAATGTTGATAGGTATTGATACTGATAGTGATATATAACGATAATTCCATAGATGTATACAACGTTCTGGCCTACAAACTCTGTCTAGGGAGTAGTACACACATGGAGGTATGCTATAACGTCCATCCATCTGCGTTTAACTTATACAAAGTAAGCATTGGTCCTTGTTGCTGACTTCTGGGAGATGAAAATTCACTAAGGCCATGAGAGTGATTCATGCCAAATCAAGGATAACCCATTGTATTCTAGTGAACACAGAACCAAAAATAAACTAGCATCTGCTGAAAAGCCCTAGCCCAAATGTGCAAATGCTGAAAATTTTTCTTTAAAGCTTCCACCAATTCTGGCGATTATTATTTTTTTTGAATATATGACCGAAAAAATAAATTCTTGTCTTTTGGTTTGTTGGCTGGAGAAGCAACTTTATTTGGTAGGGAATGAATAGTAGAGGTCTGTGACTTGAAGATACACTGCTGTACTGAGTGAATTTTTGTTTCCTTGGACGCTTTCTTCTGTAGGTTATATAACATGCAGGGTTATATAAATATGTGTATGTAATGACCATTTATGAGTATGTCTTGGAAAAACTAAAAGTATGTCAGAGGTCATTACCCTATGCATGCTTCTCAACACACGTGAATACAATCAGCCAATTAGCTCAGCCCAGGTGATTCATATTAGCCGATTAGATCAGCCAAAATGATTCTAATCAGTCAATTAATTAGCTCAGCAAAGGTGATTTCAGTCTATTAATTAGCTAAGCCTAGGTGAGTTTAATCGGCCAATTTTGACACACCAGGTGATTCTAATTAGTCAATTAGCTAAGCCCAGGTCATTTCAGCCAGCCAGTTAACTCAGCCTAGGTGAACTTTTTCTGAGACAGGGTCTCACTCTGTCACCCAGGCTGGAGTGCTGTAGCGCGATCTTGGCTCACTGCAATGTCTGTCGCCCAGGTTCAAATGATCTCCAGCTTCAGCCTCCTGAGTAGCTGAGACCACAGACATGTGCCACCATGTGTGACTAATTTTTGTATTTCTTGTCGAGATGGGGTTACCCCATGTTACCTAGGCTGGTCTTGAACTTCTTTTTTTTTTTTCTTTTTTTTTAGTCTTGAGCTTCTGTGTTCAAAAAGATCCGCCTGCCTCGGCCTCCTAAAGTGGTGGGATTACAGGCATGAGTCACTGTGCCCAACCTTAAGCCCAGGTGATTTTAATCAGTTAGTTTAGCTCAGGTGAATTCAGTTGTCCAAGTAGCTGAGTTCAGGTAATTCCAATCAGCCAATTAGCATAGGTCAGTTAGACCCAATCGGCAAATTATCAAAATGGTGACGATGGGTACTTCAAGGCAGGCCCAAAATAGTGAACGAGATTAACATGTTCATACACTCAGAAGTAAAGCAGAACTCGGAAATGCTAACCTGGACATAAAGATTTACATAGCTTTATGGTTAGTTCACCTTCCAGACCTTGCCTTTAGAGACGAAGCTTTGAAAATATTTACACAAACAACATTGTATGGCTGTGTTCTATTCTAAATTGCTATTGTGCCAGAGATTAGGGAGTAAGTCCACATCTGCATTTTTAGTATGTAGTGGGGTATTAAAATGTCTCTTGGTGAACATTCTGTATATACATAAATATTTACATAGATGTACTCATATAATCTAGTATGTGTGTATTCATTTATCTAACTTCCTATGCAAACTTACGTCCAAATGTATTTATCTTTGTCTCAATATTGGTAAAGTACTGATATGTTGCCAGGCATGGTGGCTCACACCTGTAATCCCAGCACTTTGGGAGGCTGGGGCGGGCAGATCACGAGGTCAGGAGTTTGAGACCAGCCTGACCAATATGGTAAAACTCCATCTCTACTGAAAATACAAAAATTAGCTGGGTGTGGTGGTGCGCACCTGTGGTCCCAGCTACTTGGGAGACTGAGGCAGAAAAATTACTCGAACCCAGGAGGCAGAGGTTGCAGTGAGCCAAGATTGCACCACTGCACTCCAGCCTGGGCAACAAAGTGAGACTCCACCTCAAAAAAAAAAAAAAAAAAAAGAACAGATATGTAGAGAGTAGAAGTGTATACTATATACTGATAGTAATATACAAAGGTAATAGTAATATACAATATTAGTATACTAATATTGTATACTATTATACAATAGTATAATGTTAATAATGCTATTCATAATAGTAATATACACAGATACTTTCATAGATGTATAAACTTATCTGCCGTATGTCTCAATTAGTACACAAATGGAGGTATGCTATTTGCGCATCTCTCTGAATTTAACATATAAGAAGGAAGCCTTGGTCTTTGTTTCTAACTTCTAGGCGATAAAAATACAATAAGGCCACGTAAAACATTAACTGCTAGGTCAAGGTGACCCTTTTTCTCTGATGAACGCAGGACTAGAGATAAAGTAGCCTCAGCTTAAAAGCCGTCCTTCAAATTTGAAAGTGCTAAAAAATTCTCTTTACAGTTTCCATCAATTTAGAGGATTTTTCCCCCATGGGAAATGAAAATATAATTATCTGTATTGTATTTCTTTTACTGGCTGAAGAAGTGAGTTTTTGAGTAAGGCAAGAACATTTAGGAGTTCTTACTTGAAGATAGACTACAATACTTACAGCAAATTTCAGAGTTTCTTGGATGTTTTTCTCTGTAGACTTAGATACAGATATAAGACATGTAGATAAATACACACAGGGTTCTATAAATATGTCAATGTAATGTTCATCTGTGAGTATGTCTTGTAAAAAAGCCCCAAAATAAATGGGAGTCAGTGATTCATTTCCTACTATGCTCTCTCATGACAGGTGAATCCAATCAGGTGATTCAAATCAGTAAACTACTTCAACTCTGGTGAATACAATCAGCCAATTAGCCCAGCCTATGTCATTCTAATGAACCAAACTGCTCAGTCCAGGTGAATCTAATCAGCCAATTAGCTCAGGCTGGGTGATTCTAAAAAGTCAACTAGCTAAGACAGGGTGATTTCAGTAAGTCAATTGGCCTAGCCCATGTAAATTCATTTGGCCAATTAGCTCAACACATGTGCTTCCAATAAGCCAGTTAGCTCAGCCCAGGTGAATACAATCAGCCAGTTAGCTAAACCAATGTGGTTCCAAATAGCCATTTAGCTAAGTCCAAGTGCTTGCAGTCAGTCAGTTACCTCATTGACATACTCATATAATTCTGTTTCTGTGTCTTTTAAAATCTACCCATGTATGTCTGTATTCAGATGTATTCATCTTGGTACCTATATTCATATAGAACAAAGACATAGAAGATAGATGTATTGGGAGGTATTGATAGAGAAATTAAAAAAAAAAACCTTCAATGCACATACAGACTTATCTGTCCTGTAAATGATGTCTAGAATAGTACACAAATAAAGATAGATTGTGAAATGCCTCCTGTTAAATTTAATGTGTATATATGTGTGTATATGTATATACACACACACACATAGAGAAAGCAGTGATCCTTATTGCTCAATTCTGGGAGTTAGAAAAGCCCTAAGGTCATGCAAGTCATTCACTGCTAGGCCAAGAATGATCTTTCGTATATTTGTATATACTAATGTATTCCAGTGATACATTAACCCCATTTCACAGGCTATAACTCAAGTGTGAGAATGCCCATTTCTTCCTATTAAGGTTTCATCAAGAAAAGGGCTCTTGTTCTTAACTCTGAGCGTTTGATGTAAAAATACACTTTCTTATTTTTTTCTTTGTGGCTGCAATATGGTTTTTATGGTAATAAAAAAATTAGGTCTTTTTTCAGAAGATAGACTGTGATGTTGAACACAAAAATATTGGTATATGGTACTTGGCCAAATTTCAGCCAGACAATAGTGAACATGCACAGAAGTTCCAAAGGTAAATTTTTTGGAGATGTCAAAGCTTTCTTGTGAGAAAGGTCAGGCTCAATGTTTTCAGGCATCTCTGGTTCCTCATAAATGCATGACTACAACCACACTACGCTGGTTTAATGAGACACTACATTACAAACAACTGGGTGCCAGGTGACAAGGACATTTTTACATTTATAAGAATAATGTGATGTGTGTGGCTTGGATTGGATCAATTTTCACTGAGTTAATTAATTGGATTCATCTGGCCTGGAGGGAAAGAAAATTCAAAGTATTTCTGACCTGATTTTTTCTTGGGGGCTTTTTTGTACATATAGATAAAAATATAAGACTAATGAATAGATAAACATATACACACAGAATGGGTCCCCTGTGTATGTTCATGCAAAGTCCGTGTATGCATATGTCTGGTGAAAAAGTCTCAGGAGGCCGGGCGCGGTGGCTCAAGCCTGTAATCCCAGCACTTTGGGAGGCCGAGACGGGTGGATCACGAGGTCAGGAGATCGAGACCATCCTGGCTAATACGGTGAAACACCGTCTCTACTAAAAAATACAAAAAACTAGCCGGGCGAGGTGGCGGGCGCCTGTAGTCCCAGCTACTTGGGAGGCTGAGGCAGGAGAATGGCGTAAACCCGGGGGGCGGAGCTTGCAGTGAGCTGAGATCCGGCCACTGCACTCCAGTCTGGGCGACACAGCGAGACTCCGTCTCAAAAAAAAAAAAAAAAAAAAAAAGTCTCAGGAAAAAGTATGTCAGAAGTCATTTTCCTTCACAACTCCTGCAAATCAGGTGAATTCAAGAAGCCAATTAGCTCAGCCAGGAAAATTCGGTTGGCCAATCCACTCAGCGGAGATAGTGTGAATAGCCCATTAGCTAAATGTGAAAAACGAATCTGTGCATCAAGGCAGGCACAAAATGGCTGACATGAACAACACAGTCATAGAGTGAGTAGAAAAACAGGGCCCTAAACTGTTAAGGTCAACATAAAGTCTTATTCGGCAGGAATGGAAGCTTCCTTCTCAGGCTTTGCCCCCTAACATAAAGTTTTGTTGATATTTATACGTAACATTATATGTCTGCATTTCAGTCTGTGATGGTATGGAGCCATATAGGTGAGAGTAAGTCTGGGTCTTCATCTTCCAGACAGAATGGGAGATTAAAAATGTCTCTCAAAAAATGTCTTCTGTATACATGAACATTTATGTAGACAAACATATAATTCTGTATGTGTGTCTATCGCCTTTTGTATAACTATATCCAGATGTATCATTCTATACATATTCATACAGAATAAAGATAGAGAAGGTGAAAGTATTGATAGGTATTTCTACTGGTAGCAATTAAAATAAACTTCCATACATGTAAAGTCCTATTTGCCTTTTAAACTACATCCACAAGGGTACACAAATGGAGGTATTCTCTGACATACATTCTGCTGCATTTAATGTATATGAAGAAAGAATTGGCCCTTGTTGCTCACATCTGTAAACAGAAAATGTACTAAGGCCACGAGAGTCATTTACTGCCAAGAATGACCTTTTTCATTCTAGTGAACTGAGACAAGAGGTACATTAGCCCCAGCTTAAAGACCTTACCCAAACTTGCAAATGCTGAATAATTTTCTTTAAACTTCCAGAAATTCAGGGGCTCTTTTGTAAGAACATATGACACAGCATGATAATTTGGGGATTGTTTTGTTTTGTTTTGTTGACTAGAGAAGTAACTTTTTAGGTAGAGAAAAAAAATTAAAGTCTGTGACTCAAAGTTAGTCCACTATGTTGAAAGGAAATTTAAGTTTTCTTTGGATAGTTTTTTTTGTAGATTTAAGTACAGATATAAAATATGTAGATGAATGAACACATACAAATCACAGGGTTATGCAGATATGTCTATGTCACTTCCATTTGTGAGTGTATCTCGTAAAGAAACCTCAAAATAAAAGTAAGACATTATTTTACTTCTCATTTCCCTCAAGGCAGGTTAATTCATTCAGCTGATTAGGTCACCCCAGGTGATTTCAATCATTCATTAGCGGAACCCAGGTAATCCAATTAGGCAATTAGCTCAGCTCAGGTGAGTAAAATCAGACCATTAGCTTAGGCCAGGTGATTCCAATCAGCCAGTTAGAGACGATAGACCCAATCAGTCAATTATCAAAACGTCAACAGTGAATTCCTCAGGGCGAATACAATGGTTGACGTGGAGTAAGCGCATTCATACATTGAAATAAACGCAGGGAGGGCCATAAATGCTAATACTGATCAAATAACTTACATGTTTACCTGTCTCTTCGCCAATCTTTCCTCATGTAGGGGAAGCTTTGTTTACCTTTAAACAAACAACATTGTATGTCTATGTTTCATTCTGGAATACTATTGTGTCAGAGTAGAGAAGCAATTCTAACATCTTTATCTTAATATATACTAAGGTTTTGAAAATGTCTTTTGGCCAACATAATGTGCATACGTTAAGATGTATCGATGTAGTCATATAATCCTGAATCTGTGTGTATGTTTTCTCTACTAGATGTCTATATTCAATGCATCCATCTTCGTTATCTATATTTATAAAAAATAATGAGGTATGACCAGGTGCGGTGGTTCACACCTGTATTTTAGTACTTCAGTGGTTGATGGGGGTGAATTGCTTGCGCTCAAGGGTCTTAAAGAGCAGTAATGGTGGTATGTGTCTGTGGTCCCAGCTACTTGAGGCTGAGTGGGAGGATCACTTGAGCCCAGGGGACAGAGCTTGTAGTGAACCTACATGGTGCCACTGCTCTCCAGCCTGGGGTGACAGAGTGGAACCTGTCTCAATAAAAAATAGAATAGTGATGTATAAAGTGGAAATATTGATAGATATGATAGTGATAGTGACATAAAAAGATGATTTTATAATGTATAAACTTAACTTTCCCATAAACTACACAAAAAATAGTGCAAAAATGGAACTATGCTCTTACATATCGATCTTTCTGCTTTTTACACTTTTGGAGGCTGAGATTGATGGATCACGAGGGCAGAGTTCAAGAGCAGCCCGGCCATGCGTGCGTACCCCATCTCTACTAAAAATCCAAAGAAAGGAAGCATCATTCCTTGCTGTTCACTTCTGAAGAGACAAAAATGCACTAAGGAGTTGAAAGACATTCATTGCGCGGGTCAAGGTGACCCTTCTCTTTCTGATAACAGGACCAGAAATAAAATAGCCTCAGCTTAAAGGCCTCACTCAAATGTGAAAATTGCTGAATAATTTTCTTTAAAGCTTTCCATAAATTCCAATAAATCATTTTAATGTGTCATAGGAACAATCCTTGTATTTTTGTTTTCTTTGCTGAAGTTGCGACTTTTTAGGATAAGAGATAACAAGCCAAGGGCTGTAACTTGAGCATTTACTTCAATCTGAAAAAAAGTTAGTTTTTATTGGACACATTTCTCTGTAGATTTTGATATAATATGAGATATATAGATAGATCAACATATACAAACACACAGGGTTATGTAATAATGTTCTAGGTAATGTCAATCTGTAATTTTTCTAAAACAGCCCCAAATAAAAGTAAATCAGAGGTAATTTTTCCTACACATTCCTTTAGAAACGGTGTAATCCAGGCCATTAGCCAGCTCAGTGAATCCATCAGTCAATTAGCTCAAACCAGGTGACTTAATAAGGTAGTTACTGGACTCAGGTGGATCCAGTTATGCAATTGTCTAAATAGGGCCTGCAGATTCATGAAGTCAGGCCTAACATAGTGAACGTAAATCGAATGTTGATACAGTGAGAACAGACAATAGCCTGAAATGCTAGCCTGGAAATATCTTTACAATGCTGTCGCGGTCAGCTTACTTTCTAGACTTATTCCCTGAACCTGAAGCTTGTTTACGTTTTTAACAAACAACAGTCTTGGCTCTGTTTCATTGTGAGATTTTATTTGTGCCATAGAGTACCGAAGTTCATATACTTTGTGTTTTAGTGATCTAGAGCACTTAAAATGTCTTTCAGAACATGTTTGTATACATAAATGTTCTCACACAGACATACTCAGTCATCCGCATGGGTTTTTAATTTAGCCTTTCTACTTGTATAATCTATAAGGCAAAATATATTTAGCTTTGTATGTATATTTTACAGGACAAAAATGTGGAAAATGGAAGTATTGATAGGATGATTCTAATAGTGGGAATAAAAAATAATTTTCTCCAAGTTAATCTTACCTGTCTTATAAACTATATCTGAATCACACATTGAAAGGAATGTGTTTAAATACAACCTGCTGGGCATTTAACATCTATGAAGCAACATTGGTTCTAGTTTATTTCTTCTAGGAATAAAATGCACTAAGGCCATGGGAGTCATTCATTGTCATGTAAAGCTGACCTGGCCATAATTTTAACCAGGTGATATGAACAAGTGTTGAGTGTCAATGGTGGCTCTTATTCTCCGGCTAAGGCTTTCTACGTGAAAAAGGCTAGGTCCCTGCGTCAGACACCTCAGGCTTGTCCTAGCTGTATGGTTAGAATTCCACTGAGCGGTATAATTAGAACCCTGAATTAAAACACTCGGTAGGCCAAGGCAACCAGAACATTACACATTTTATAAGAATGATGTGGCTGGGTGCCGTGGCTCAGCCTGTAATTTCAACACTTTTGGAGGCCGAAGGTGTGTGATCACGAGGTCGGAGTTCAAGACCAGCCAGGCCCAACACGATGAAACCCCATCTCTACTAAAAATACAAATTAGCTAGGCGGGTTGTGGCACACGCCTGTTCCAGCTCACCCCATTGCACTCCATCCTGGGTGACAGAGCACGACTCTGTCAAAAAAAAAAAAAAAAAGAAGAATTGATGCAATATGTGGCTTGGATTGGTCATCACAACTGAGCTAAGAGGCTGATTTGATTCACCTCTAGTCTCGGAAAGATAGAAAATATAATGACTTTTCTTAGCTTTGTTTTGTATATGTAATTTGATCGAGAGATATGTGAATATGGAAAACATATACACCCAAAATGGTTCACCATAGTGATCTAGCTAAGTCCATTCATGGCTTATGGCCTGGTAAAAAGCTCAGAAAGAAAAGTAGGTCAAAGTTCTTTTTCTTTTTCCTGCCCATCCGACCAGGTAATTCAATAGCCCTTAGCTAGCTCAGGTGATTTGAAATCAAATCAGCCAATTAGCAGCCCAGGCAAAACAATCAGGCCCACTTAGCTAATTGTGGGAAAGCAGAGCATCAAGAAAAGACCCGCAAATGGTTGGATATCAACCACAGAAGGGCATACAGTGAAGAAAAAGCAGGGCCTTCAAATTCGCAAGCTTTCCGTAAACCTTACATAACATAACTGGAAGCTTACTTCCTGCAGTCCATCAATGCTCAGCTTTGTTGAATTTGTAATACAACATTGTATAAGCTGGTTCCAGCCTGAATGGTATGAATCATTAGGTGAACGTAAGTTCTATGTCTGGTCGACATCACTTTCCTGTAGAGAATGTATCTTGAACTTTTTTCTCTTGAAACTCATTTTGTATACCATAATATTTACATAGACAAACTCATAATTTTTATCTTTTGTTTATGTCTACCTATAAATTCTATATCCAGATCAAACTAAACTATCATGCTCTTTTATTCAATATTCAGAGTAAGAGACATAATAGGTAAAGATATTGATAGATAATTTTGTCTCTTAGTAATATAAAAAGAAACTTCCATACATGGCAGAATGGGGTATTGCTATTTAACTATACCCCCAAGAGTACACTAAGATACGCATGTTCTGAATACATAGGCTTTCAATGTAGAGAAAAATTGGTTTTAAATAGCTAAACCTGGGAAGGCAGAAAATAAAGTAGGCCATCAAGTTCACTAAGGAAATATCTTCTTTATTCTGGTGAACATGAGACCGAAATAAAATCGGTTCATCTTAAGAACCTGTTTGTAGTAGAACCTTCCCACATACCCTCCTTAGAACCGTTCGAACCTTTTCCACTGCTGTGACTCGGGCGATGGGCCAAGAAGGGTGGTCGGAAGGTGGGGGGGGGTACCAAAAAGCTAGTGGCAAACTTTGCAATTGATTACATTAGCTTCCAGCAGGCTTTCCTCCTGGCGCAGCAGCCTCCTAGAGATTCCAGATTCCCAAATCCCGCATCAGAACAGATTCTGCCAGCTTCCTTTTGCCTATGTGGGGAACAGATTCGCTGTGCTTCCTGCTCTGCCACCTCCCCAGATTCTCTCCCAGTATATTGTTCCACACAACACTTCCTTTCGCTCTCATTGGAAGTGGCCCTGAGCTTCTCTGGCTCAGTTTTCCGCGCCTGATAAGAAAAAGAGCAGAAAATTAAAGATACACAATGCTGTCTGTAGCGCAAATCCAAATCAAGGTGCGCCCCCTTCAATAAAGAGAAGTAGAATAAGGACGCAAACAAGAACCAAACATCTAGATTAATTGTATTCTAGAACTAGAAAAATCTTCAGGGGCACAGGGTTAAAATACTGCAATGCTTCTACAATATTCAAACACCAGAGATTAGGAGCAACTTCACTCAGTGGGGCTTGTGCCCCTAAACAGTGGAAAACAACAAACACCAAAAAAAAAAAACAGCTTCCTGAGATTGATAATGTCGCGACAAATTTTTTTTTCTATCGCTTGTACTATCAATATGGCACTCAGACTGAAACACCACCCTAAAAATCAAACACAATAACAATATGAGACCGGCATGGAACATGGTGGCTATGCCTGAATCCTCAGCACTTGGGGAGGCCTAGGTGAGTGATCATTTGAGGTCAGGAGTTTTCAAAGACCAAGCTTGACACATGGAACCCGCGTTCTACTTAAAATACACAATTAGCCAGGCATAGTGGTGTACACCTGTGTCCAGCTACTTGGGAGGCTGGTGGGAGAATTGCTTAGCCCAGAGCAGAGGTCGCAGTTAGCCAAGTATCCCACCACTGGCAACTCCAGCCTGGCGACACAATGAGACACCTCCATAAAATAAAATAAATGTTAAAAAGAAATATATATGAGCAGACCTTTGGACACCAGAGTGAGAACACATCGCTGCTAAAAAAGGTAGATAGGATAGTCATAGATAGATAGATAGATAGATAGATAGATAGATCGATAGATAGATAGAGAGATAGATGACAGATATAAAGTGAGTCAAGCCAGCCCGGTGGCCTGGCTGTAAGTACTCTTGTTTGGCGGGGGCGCCAAGGTGGGTCGGATTGGCTTGGGCACGAAACACGGTGGAACCCTGTTTCTACAAAATAAAATGTGCAAAGCAGCAAAATCATGGTTTAGCCAGCGCTGGGCATGTGCTTGTAGCCTCAGGCTACTAGGTAGTTGGGGGCTTAAATTAAAGAGGACCTGCTTGAACCTGGGAGGTTCATGCCTGCTGTGAGTCAGATCACAAACAACACATCCACTTTGGCTGGGTGACAAAGTAAGACCTGTTAAAAATAAAAATAAATAATAAACAAACATGTAACAATGACAAAGAAAGAACAACAAATATTAATTTTTTGTAAATGGAGTGAAACAAATGGCAAAAGGTAAACGGATCGCAATTATTGTACCCTCTCTCTCTTTCTGGCAGGTTTCGTCGTCACCCAGGCCTGTAGGGCAAATGGCGCAACCAATGGCTCACTGCAGTTCTCCCCCTCCCCATGGTCAAGCGATCCATGTAGTTGCAGCCACTTGGGAGGTGAGAACGGAAGCAACCCCTGAGCCCAGGGAGGTCTAGGCGGAAGGGTGCCGTGATCACCCAACGCAACACTAGCCCGCTGACAGAGTAGAAGACTTCATTCAGAAAAAGAAAAAGAAGACGAAGGAAAGAAATCAAAACCGCAAACTTTAATAGCAGGAAGGAGCGTTAAGAGACAGAGAAACCAAGGAAAAGCAACACTCAAAGTACTGATGAAGGAATGGAAAGTGGACTATAAAATAATCCAGGAAGAACCCTGCCTGGAATCCGCTCCGCTCAAGAGAAATGGGAGGGCCAGTTGGTTGGCAAAGCGGCGTAGAGTAAAGGGTCGGGTTCGCAAGCCGCACGAGTCCGTTCACAACCCTCTGCTCTGCTGCCGGATTCTAGAGGAGGCAACTGCCGTGTGTAGATATTTAAATGTTTGATATTAAATAGAAGGTTGACCTTCCATTTTCGAGCTGGTGAACCAAGTGGCAATGCTCGCGCTCGCAGCCACATCCTGGTTGACCGACCCGGTGGCAGACAAGAACCAGCCGGTGGCCGTGGAGTGCGGTCACCAGTCCCCCTACAGGCCAATGTTGGCGCCACGACCTGAGACTGTCCCCTCCACCGCTGGAGCCTTTAACGGCGGCGACGGAGTGGGGCGGCTGTGGCATAAGCCTGCCCCCCTTCCCACCACGGCCCCGCGGTCTGCTGGTCCACCTGGAGCGTGGCGGGAAGGAGAAGGGCAAAGAGGTGGAGCAGGATGCATCCCGCCCGCCCCTGCCACAGGGAAGGAAGGTTTGGGACCAGATGGGCCACGCCCCAGGCCGCGCGGCGGGGCACCCCTGGGCAGAAGCCGCTGCCAAGACAGACCCCCAACTTCCCCACCAACTTCCCCACCTCGATCCATTTCAACATGCTCTGGGACCCAGTCTCAGAGAACGAGCCCCCAGCGGGGTGGTGGGAGAGGGCGGTAAACGTAGAAGCGGGACGCCTGCAGGGTAGTCCCCCCACATCTCGAACACGCCCAGCCTGGCATGTCCCCCTTGGTTAAGGAAGGCCCGTGTGCAGGGACGCGAGTCTCCCTAACATGTAGTGCCCGCAGAGTCAACATTCAGAAAGAGACTAGGAGCAGTGGCCTATGCCTTTAATCCCAACACTTTGGCAGGCTGAGGTGGGTGCATCACCCGAGGTCGGGAGTTCGAGACCAACTTCACCACTTTGGCGAAACCGCAGTCTCGACTAAAACTACAAAAATTAGCAGGGCATGGTGACGGGCTCCTGTATCCCAGCTACTTGGGAGGCTGAGGTTGGAGAATTGCCTGAACCCAGAAGACGGATGTTGCAGTGAGCCGAGATCCCGCCAATGCGCTCCAGCCTGAGCGACAAGAGCGAAACTCCTTCTAAAAAAAAAAAAAGAAAGTCAGGCAAGAGACCTGAGCATTCTCTCTCTGAAAGCATTGAGGTGAATGGCGACTGAGTGTCTGTGCTTCTGGCGATTTTAGGTGGCCCATGCATGGAGATAGATTTGAAACGTTCTGAGAGCTGGGCAGCAACAGACTGTCATTTTGTGGGGCGCCTGAGAGGCACGGGATTTGGACAAAGCGACTTAAAAAGCCCAGATTCGCGCAAGGCCCATGTTCGCAGGGTAGAGATGATGAAATCCCATGCAGAAGGGCCACGGGTGTGGCGGCGCGCTCCAGCCATAGCCCCCACGGAACAGCCCCGTCATGCTACATTCACGTCCTTCCACCGCAATTTGGGAAGGGAATCCCGTTGTTTCAAACATGAGGTGGCTTCAGCAGTGATGACAAGTGGCCCCGCTTCCCTGAGTCGGCGGATAAGGAAGTCCCCTGCATTTTAGGCCCTGTAAGAAAAGGTCGTCCCTCTTCTCCGTCCTGTGCTTTTTCATCCTCTTTCCTTTCTCTGGAGCCCAGCTCTGCTGCTTAGCTTCTGGAAACGCTCATCTATGGCATGAGTGATGGTTTGGCCTGAATCTAAAATCTCGCAGTATAACCAACGGGGTTTTTCACACCTCAATGTCTCATCCTTGGGTCGCTGACAGATACATAGGGCAACTTGAGGAAATGTCGGGGAATCTATTCTGTGGTCCTCAGGGAGGGTTGGAGAGAGCCCCCCAAAAACGTGAAGCAAAGAATTCCCTCCGTCCAAAACCTATTCATTTGAATCCCCACTGTCCCCAGAAAGCCATATATTCATTTCTTTGGCCTGCAGCCTGTGGGAGAACGGCTTCTACAGACTACCCCTCCTGAAATTAGCTCTTGTCCATTCAATCAATAGGAGAATTGGCCTGCACGGTGGCTCATGCTCTAAAACCAGGCAGTTGGGAGGCCCGAGGCGGCAGATAACAAGGTCAGGGAGTTTTTTGAGACCACCCTGGCCAATATGGTGAACCCTTCTCTGACTAAAAATACAAAATAGTTCCGGGTAGGTGGTGTAGAGCTGCCGTAGTTCCCACTACTGAGGAGGCTGAGGTGGAGAATGCTTAAACTGGGACTACATGAGGTTGTGGTGAGCTGAGATTAGTGGCCACTCTGCCTCGCAGTCTGGCGAACAGACGTGAGACTCCATCTCAAAAAAAAAAAAAAAAAAAAAAAAAGAAGCGGAGAATTTCCTTTCTCCCTAGGATACAGTGCCGATAACCGTGATGCCACCATCAAACAAACCTCCCATCTATGTGCTCAGGATACCTCACGTACGGAGAATGTCAGGCTCTATTCTTTCACACCTCTGTTGTTTTCTCAACACTGCAGTGTGTGTTTCTTCAGGGGTCCTGTTGGACATAAGGAGGAGAGAGAGTGCTGTCTGTGGGCTGAGACAAACTGGCGTGGTGACCAGAGCCTAGGAAACTGGATTTGGCCATGAAGTCTCCCCTCCATTGCCTTCTCTTTTGTCCGGCACTCACTCTTCGCATCTTCACATTGCAGTGGGGACTCTTGTGGGTGGAGGTTCCTGTGACTTTCAACTTTAGGGGCAGAGGAAGGCTGGCTTCCCTAGAGTCGCCTGGAGTTGGTGCCTTTGGGGCAGTTTATGCGCACAACGGTGGTGATCTATGGTGGAGGCCTTGGCCATGCAGTATCATCTGTCGGACCTTTGTTGGGGGGTGCATTTGTGGGTTCCATGCATCCTTCCAGAGAGTCATTCAAACCTACGATTAGGTCCTCAATGCGCCCAGCAGAGACACTTTTTGTTACGACAAAATCCGGGGGCAGGAATGTTTTGCCAGGCGCAGCTCCACAAACCTGCGAACTGAAACAAATTTTGCGATGTCCTTTCCGCAAAGACCAGTGACTCCACCAAAAGGGCCTATGGGTATTTGTGGAAAGGAAGAAGTTTTTGGAGATACATACTGAGAAGAATGGAAGGACTTGGTTATGGGTGTTTAGGACATGGGGAGATAGAGATTGAGTAACGCTCCGCAGTGCCTAGGTGAACAGTGGGTAGTCAATTTTATTGAGGCCAGTAGTCTGGGTCCAGCTGAGTTTGAAATGAGGAAGAAGGCAACCCGGTTTTAGGGTTGGATCATTTATTAAAGATGTAATGTCTATGAGGCATGCATTCGGCAGAATCAACTTTACTGGCTCTCTAGCCACAGGATTTGGGATAGAGATCGATGTTGGTTAAGAATTCAGCTTTGGGGCACGATGCTGGCTCATGCCTGTAATCTGACACTGTGAGCTGAGGCAAGCAGATCACCTGAGGTTAAGGCAGTTCAGACGCAGCCTGGCCAACATCGTGAAACCTGCCTCTACTAAAACTACAAAAATTAGCGGTGTGGCAGCACCTACCTGTAATCCGCAGCTACGTGGGAGCTGAAACAGGAGAATCGCTTGAAGCTGGAGGTGAGGTTCAGTTGCCGAGATCATGGACTTCACTCCTGCCTGGGCAACGAGTGACACTCTGTCTCAAAAAAAAAAAAAAAAAAAAAAAAAAAAAAACGAATTCAGATCATGGTTGCAAATGGATTAGATCGCCCTGAGCTATTTTAAAGAGAGCAAGAGGAGAGAAAGAAGGAAGGGGGGTACTCAAGAAATAACTATAGCATATTTTTTAAGTTGCTGATGGCCATCAAAAGGTGGGTGGATCAACCCAGGAGGTCAGGATTTTGAGACAGCTTTGGGCACATGGTGAAACCTCGTCTCTACTAAAATACAAAATTAGCAGCCGGGTGTGGTGGCACGAGCACTGTAATCCCAGCTACTTGGGAAGGCTGGAGGCAGGAGAAATCACCTGAACCCTGTTGCAGAAGACAGAGGTGGCAGTGAGCCAAGAATCAAGAACCACTGCATGCCCAGCCTGGGTACAGAACAAGACCTAATCTCAAATAAATAAATAAATAAATAACTTAAATAAATAACTAAATAAATAACACCCAAAGCCAATTTCCCCCATTGTCTTGGGTCTCATTCTAAAGCGCTGTGCACACGTCCAGAAACGTGTCTGCTTTTTCTCCTATTCATCGTCTTGATGAGTTGATTTCTCATGAAACTTCAGAGGGCCACGGAAACCTCTCCCTTTGCCCCCACATTACGTATTTACAATAGCGTAGGGCAGTTTCCCTAGGCCAAGGTCACTAGAGAGCCCCGATAAATTTTTTTTTTGCCCTCATGGAATTCCTGTTCATCTCCAGTGTCAATAATAACCCAACCTTGCCCGCTGGCCTAGACAGAGTGAATTATTAGATAGGGGAATTGCAACAGATAAAGTAATTCACAAGAGTGGGGGTGTGAGAGACTGGAATTTTTTTATTATACTCATCTGATCACCCTGAGCATTTGAGGATCACAAGATTTTAAAAGGATATTTGGGGCATGGGGAAGGCCAAGTGAGTCGAGAATGTTATTGCTCAGGTCAGAAGTGAATCATGGAGTCCAAGCTGTCTTCTTGTGCTTAGTCCAGTTCCTGGGTGGAGGCCAAAGACGCATACATATGAAGCCATTTTATCATCTGGGTGGTGGGCAGCTGATCCATCAAGTGCAGTCCTGCAAAACTTCTCAAGAACTGACTTAGGTAGTTTATAGGGTCAGAATCTTGTAGTCCCCTCCAACTGCATGAACTCCTAAACCTAATGTTTAATCTTGTGCTAATTTGTTTATCCTATGAAGGCAGTTTAGGGTCCCCCAGGAAAGAAGGATGTTTTGTTTGGGAAAAGTTGTTATCACTTTGTTTTAAACTATAATCTATAATGAGTTCTTTTACAAAGTTAGTTCATCAGCAGCCTATTCCGAGGATGACAAGGAGGGCAACCTAATGTTTAGAACAAAAATAGAGTTGGTTAGGTCAGATATTTTTTCACTGTCTCGTTAATAATTTTGCAAAGGTGGTTTCAGAGAGAGGAATGAGATTTGGTAGTCTAAACTTATCTTCTGGTCAACAGGGACACCTTGGT